>NW_026867606.1:595888-761764 GCF_020745735.1 Hemiscyllium ocellatum
TTTCTGGAACGGGAGTAACTGTGAGCCTGTGAGGGACTAAGTGAATAACACATGTATGGTGCTGGCCACACCACAGTTTGGAAAGGTAGTTCAGAAGTCTCCTGAGAGAATCTAGATCACACAACAGTTTCCTGCTTTGGAAACATGCGATGGAAAAGATTCATCACAGGAATGCATACCAGAGTCACATCACGGACGGCATGTCCTGCTCAGCTGGAGAGGAAAGCAGGAGGGAGAGGAGGGAATATATTTCTGAAAGTGAGCTCTTTCGTTAGGGTAACAGGTTGAAGTTCCTACAACTATAACATATTTTCAGTGTGCTATGATCAACTACCTGATGCCATTTTCAAGGATATCACGTAACAGCTGCAGAAAATTCTGATGCAGCGGTATGGAAGACAAAGGTAGAGCTACCTGTTTGTGACAAATACCTGAGTAGGAAGACGCGGATGTGGTCCATAAAACACATTTCAGGCAGCTCGGAAGAAAATTGAAAAGCAAGACCTGTCACACATTAATCTCAGAATCATTGCCATTCTCACGAACTGGTGAGAATAGAAATAGAAGCATTGATCCATTGGAAGGAAACTGCAAATCGGGTTGAGAAAGGCAGGAAGCTTGTTTCAGGAGCATTGACACTAGTTTTGGAGCAGTCCGGACCTCAACAAAATGGATAGTTTGCATCTCGGCAGTACTTAAATGAACATCCACACATATAGGTTTACAAGTGCTCTTGGAGAGGGGTAAAAAATGGTTGGAAATGGCCTGGGGATGACAGTTGGATCATGGTTTAAAGGAGAAGTTGTATTTCTATTCTCTGTTTCTGGGTTATCCTTTTGCTGGGTCTGGAATTGCTCCCACTCGTTTCTGACGTTTTTTTTATCTGCCATTTCATTTGATTTAACGCAATGCAGTCTGTAACTGTTTTATTGGTGAAATCACACCAACTGGTAACGTATACAGCACAGCAAAACAACATCCAACACTTTTGTGGAGTGCTGATTAAACAAGATTTGCAACAGTCCAAATAAATAAAGAAATGAATTGATGAACATGGAATATTTTGAATAGACAAGTGAAAAGTTACAATCGAGGATCTGGAAGAAAATATGCCTGTGTTGGCTCATGTGGTTACCAGGTAATTAGGGAATTTTGGGATTTGTTTGGAAGTGCAAACTAGGAAGGTGGAAGAAATATGGACAAAGTAAATGTATCGAGTTTGTCATGAGGTGTTAGGTCGATACGACAATGAAATACAGGGGTCCAGAGGTGAGAATGGAATGAATGACTGATTAACCAATTATGAGCTGAGACAGGGATTGAGAAGTTCTTTTACAGAAGGAAACAATTCTTCATGATGGCGTAAAAATCTATTTGAATTTATCTCACTCTTCATTATGAAACCACAATGGAAACAGCGTAAATCCAGAGTCAGTTCCAGTTGAGCCCGATGGGGTCAGTGAGAGCCAAATAACATTTTCGTGTAAGCACGGAGGATGTTGGCTAATTTCCCCCACCCGATACTACACCCAAACTTCGGATCCCGTCTGTAATACCGGAGATTCTGGTTGAGACTTTGATTCCTCCATCAACCCAGCTCCTGAGTCAAAGAAAGAAAGAAAGAAAGAAAGGGCGTGTCATCAGCATCAGGGCAGGGGAAAGTGGATGGTAACAGACAAAGTAAAGAATTGCTGAAATGCATTTGTAATCAAAAGGCAGGTATTTTTTGACAGTATATCATTCACTGATTATTACAGGAGATTTCTCATGTTTTTATCTTTGGACCACATGTGTGGATCAGAGAATTACAGGAGGAATTGTGGTCAGGAGACTGTCATTGCAAAACCCACTCTGGTCTGCAGTGAACAATGATAGCTTCCTCCATGTCATTTACTTTGGTATTTGTTACATTCACAGAGAATTAGTTGGGATGAATGCATCTTTTGTGCGTATCTGATTCCTCTTTCGGTTATACTTATGTTATTCAGCGTTTTAGTAACTTTTGCACATTGCTACCAGCAATTTACACTATTTTACTTCTCCACTCTCTTTCGTTTTGCTCCTCAGATGGAAATCCTCCTTGCTCATAAGAAAATGAGTATTATCATGTTGCTACTCCTCCTTCTCCATTCGATCCTCATGGGGACACATTGGTCCATTATCTGCTGCATTTAGTGTTGCTCTCAGTTACTTGGACTTAGTCATCAATTGAATTATTTTGGTGACTGAACATTTCACGACAGAAGGTAACCGGTCTCTAAAACTTTCCACGTCACCGCTTAAATAAGTGCATTGTGGAGCAGCTTAGATTCCGCAGCATTAATGCGACCTGTACAAAGAGACGAAAAGCAGCGTAATGCAAGGAATGACAAACATAAAAGAAATATAAAATATGCATCAACTAGAGAAATATGAACCTGGCGGGCACGACAAAGCGTAAAATCATGGAATTTCGTCTCCTCTCTGACTTTGGGGTCAATTTCCGTTTTTCTCTGACCTTTCAGTTCTTTGAACACTTCAATGGCCTCCAAGATTTGTCTGATAGTCAGCAAGTTCAGAAGGAGAATGAAAGTGAGTGGGAGCAATGGGATTAAAAATTGTTCAACAAATCTAATACTTGCTCATTGACGGCCAATGTAATACCTGTACCTAGTATGTCAGTACCATAAAACATTGTTGATGATACTGCAGGGTTATAGCGAAAGTAGTTGTCAATATTATTTAAAGAAAATAAAATACAGGTTGTTCCGAGAACTCGCATTGCAGTTTACTCTATGCAATACATGGTTTTCATCTGATGAAAATAAATGCTGACAAATCGATTAGAAGTAAAAACAACCGTGAAACAGAGAGAACATTCAACAGTTAGTGGTTCAGAATATAGAGAACACAACAAACAGGAGTCATGTCCAAAAAAAATCGTGCATCATAATTATACAGAAATCAAATGAAGCGCATCCTCAAAAGCAATTAGCAGTAGATCAGATGTTGTCATGGTCACCAGATAATGGGTGTGCATCTAGAAAGAACACACATACTCCGTCCAGAAATACAATCGTCAATAGACTAACTGTGTGAGAGAAAACTGAAGATAAAGAGATTTGAAGGAACTGATCAAACATTTCTCTGCTTGATCTCAGATTGCAAGTGTTGGATATTAGCACACAGATAACTGTTATTTCATTTCATATGAACTTTAAACAATATAAACTCTTGAAATGAATAATTTGCATTTTTGAAAGACATAAGGAGGAATATAAGTCACGGGTTACCCGCGGAAATACAGTCATGTATTCATTTGTTTCTTGGTGTAGATTGTGGTTGATTTCAACTGCTTCATAGTTTAGTCTGTTTGGCTGGAGTTTCCCGTAAGCCCATAATGCTCGGGATGAGCAAAATAAAGAATGAGAGACACCTAACACAGACACTGATGGAAACAATTATTTCAATTTTGGAACTTTCACAGTTGAAATTGCCACTAGAATTGTTTGCCCACATGATATGAACTTCAGTACAGGACTTTGAAACATTCTACAATATCCAGGAATGGACGGACGACCAAATATGAATAAACGAATCATTAGGCAACGAGCCCCTCCTTCGCGCACCGAATTTAACTTCCTGAAAATCTTAACCAAGTATATATTCAGGAGTTAATCCAAGCACCATGCCTCAGGTTGGAATACCCACCATCATCAGATGGACTGTAAAATTTGGCACAGATTCCTCCCACATCCCTAAAACTGTACACCACCCAAATCAAACCCGAATCGATGAAGCATTGATCATTGCCACTTTCCAGTTTAGAAATCACAGAATCTATCTGGGCTGAAGTAAAACTTCCTGCCTGATGTTCAGGCTCACGCTGCCAAGCCGTGTACATGTGAGCATACGGGGGTAAGGTATCCCTATCGTCAACTCTGCACGCTCCATGGAGATCAGCAAATGTAGACCACAGCTTGTTCTTGGAGGCCAAAACGCTGTTCTATTATTCAGCATCCAAGACTACCTCTCTGAATTCGGGCCAAATGCTGAAGAGTGGGTAGATGCAGGCCTAATAGCTTATCATTAGACTAGTAACTCAGAACCGACATAATGTTCTGGGGAACTGGATTCAATGTCCAAAATGGCAGATAGTAGAATTTAAATTCAATTAAAATCTAGAATCCCAATCTGGAAGAATGATAATAGAATGGTTGTCAGTTTTTGGTGAAAAGAAACTTCATCCAATTCATTCATATCCTGTTGGATCGACTCGTACCCTGCACAGACAAAAAAAAGATGATCAATCTCTTGACTTTGAGACCAGCAAGTGTAGGGAAATTCATGGGACTTGGCAAAATTAGTCGTGGCATGAATTATCAGCAGGGATAGCTGGCATCCAGAAATCAACAGAACCTCAACACCAAGCATCCAGCCTTTCACCTTGGACATTTCTCCTGTTTTCTGGCATGAGAGACATTGAACTGGGCACTCAGGACCTCTCCAGGTCTGAGATATCGCTTGAAGATTTGGAATAATGATCATTTTTAAATGTGCACATTGTATAAATGTTTTAGTGGTCAGGTCAGTGTTCATTGCCCAGCTTGAATCGCGCTGTGATGGTTTTGGTGATAGGTTGTTTTGAAAATGTGCATTTAGTTGGATGCAGGACATCCCACAGCTGTTTTGGGGCGAGGGTTGCAGCGTTTGCACTTGGCAACAATGATGGAACAATGATATATTTACAGATACGATTGGAAAGGGAACTTGCATGCGATCGTGGGCCATCTGTTTGCGAGGTGCCGTTGAAAGAGACTCATGGTGTTCTGGTTTACATATTGTAAGTGGCATTCATTGCTGGTCATGAATGTCATTGTGAAGATAATGATGAGCACGCTAATCAATCAGCTGATTGTCCAGACCAGCGTGGAGTTGTGGAAGTGTTACACTCAATGTTGCATTGGGAGATACTCTCAGCCGGATACATGGAGAACATTCCAACCCAACCGTGTGTTATGCTTACTGGTTGGTGGGGATGGATTGACGAGGCAGGCATGGAGCTTACATACTCCTGTGCCTCCAGCAGCATATGGCTGAACAAGGTCATGTTCCTGTCAATGACTGGCCCCAATTTCTGGTCCTCATGAATTTAGTGGTGGTAATGTCATAGTAAGCCAATGGAAGATTGGTAGATTCTCACTGCTTGAGATCAGTCATTGCATGGTGTTTGTTATTGATGAGCTCAGGCTTGATGTTATCTCACTGTATATGGACACACGCCTCTGAGTAGTCGTAAATGGTGCTGAACATCGTCACGAACAAACCTGTCTATTTGTGAAATTATGCTGGAGGGAAGGACACTGATGAAGCAGCTGCTGATATTAGGAACGCTCCTGAAGATTTTCTTTAAAGATGTATGCTGGTGAGATGATTGGCCTGCAACATCTTCACCTATAGTCAGAATGATACGAAGGAGAGCTTAAATCTCATTGAGTTTAGATTTCCGACGACTCCTTATGGGGAATATGTGTTCACAATTTAAATGCTAACGAGCTGAACAGTTCTTTTCAGGAAGTAAAATCCATCTGCAAAAATAGGAACAATAGTTTGAGAAACAGACAATCAGTCTGTTTATAAATGCAGTCACACTATCCTGAGTTTGGAACACTACATAGTTAACTCGTGGTTGTGTTGGAAATTCAGAGGCTCCTTTGTGTAAAAAAAAACCATCCAGTGATGGAATTTGGACACGCAGCAGTAACGGATGGTGAATGCAGTCCATTTATGTGGAATATCCGTTCAGGGTTAGAATACTTCATAATGGGAGAAGCTTGTATGATATATTAAAGTACCATTTTTATTGTTCTGGATTCTGTACTGTTGATTGTATTCAATGCTCTCCAATCAAATTAATAACCATCGTAATAATATTGCAGTTGCTAAAGTTAGTTATTTATTAAAACAGACGTTTTTGCTACTGTTATGATTGTTATTTTCACGTTTATACATTGCTTAAAAACGGATTGATGCATTATCCTCATCAAAGGAGGACACGAATCACAAAGAGAAGAATGTCGGTCACTGGAAAATTAACTTTGGACAGATTATAAATTACACATGCAAAACAACTGTCAATCTAATTCTAAACAGAAACAAATGTGAGATCGTGTGAGCATTCTCAACTCGATATCCGTTATTCTAATGTACAGGTAATAACTTAGGAAACTATGTCCTAAAACGTGACCTGAACTAACTGAAATATTAAGCAGCAACAAAAATATTACTTGAGTAAACATACTATGTCTACAGGATATTTTACTGAATTAGCATGGTTGCTCTGCCATTATCCTTTCAGTAAAATAACATATCTGTTTATATCCAATGGGGCATTTAACTTTGTAAACTGAACGCCAAGAATATACAGAGTTTAGATCAGAGTGGTGCAGGAAAAGCACAGCAGGTCAGACAGCATCCGAGGAGCAGGAAAATCGTCGTTTCAGGCAAAAGCGCTTCATCAGGAAAAGAGGCATGTAGCCTTCAGGGTAGAGAGATAAATGAGGAGGGGGCTGGTGGTTCTGGGCAGAAGGTTGCAAGGAGTACAATAGTTGAATGGGGTGGGGATGGAGGTGATAGGTCAGAGGGGAGGGTGGAGTGGATAGTTGGGAAGGGATATTAACAGGTAGGGCAGGTCAGCAGGACAATGCTGATGTCGGTGGAGTTGTGGATAGTGAGGAAGGAAGTGGTAGGTTACAGCGGGATATAGATAAGTTGCAGAGCTGGGCGGAAATGTGGCAAATGGAATTCAATGTAGCTAAGTGCGAAGTCGTTCACTTTGGTAGGAATAACAAGATGATGGATTACTGGGCTAATGTAGGCTACTTGGTAGTGTGGATGAGCAGAGGGATCTTGGTGTCTATGTACACAGATCTCTGAAAGTTGCCACCCAGGTAAATAGTGCTGTGAGGAAGGCATATGGTGTACTGGGCTTTATTGGCAGAGGAATTGAGTTCCGGAGTCCTGAGGTCATGTTGCAGTTGTATAAGACTCTGGTGAGGCCTCATCTGGAGTATTGTGTGCAGTTTTGGTCGCCATACTATAGGAAGGATGTGGAAGCTTTAGAACGAGTGCAGAGGAGGTTTACCAGGATGTTGCCTGGAATGGTAGGAAAATCTTAAGAGGAAAGGCTGAGGCACTTGGGGCTGTTCTCATTGGAGAAGAGAAGGTTTGGGGAGATCTGATAGAAGTGTATAAGATGATTAGGGGTTTAGATAGGGTAGATACTAAGAACCTTTTACCGCTAATGGAGTCAGGTGTTACTAGGGGACATAGCTTTAAATTAAGGGGTGGTAGGTATAGGACAGATGTTAGGGGTAGATTCTTCACACAGCGGGTTGTGAGTTCATGGAATGCCCTGCCCGTATCAGTGGTGAACTCTCCTTCTTTATGGTCATTTAAGCGGGCATTGGATAGGCATTTGGAAGTTATTGGGCTAGTATAGGTTAGGTAGGATTCGGTCGGCGCAACATCGAGGGCCGAAGGGCCTGTACTGCGCTGTATCCTTCTATGTTCTATGTTCTATGTAAACTCTGGTTTCCAGCATCTGCATTCCTCACTTTTACCAATCAAATCTGTGAACATTTTCCCATGAGATTGTATTTTTACAAACTGCACTGAAACATCCATCAGTGGACAGAACAGAAACCAAGGCTCTGTTATAACTGAAACAGTTAGTACAGTTCGGTAATTAGTACTGCTACCTCACAGCGTCAGGGATCTGGTTTCGATTCCAGCCTCAGGCGACTGCCTGTGTGGAGTTTGCACGTTGTTAGTGTGGGTTTCCTTTGGGCTGTCCAGTTTCCACCCACAATAATGTTTAGAGTAGATGTGTTAGCCATGCTAAAGTACCTAAAGTGTTCAATAATGTAAAGATTATGCACATTAATCAGGGGAGAAAATGGTAGGGTATTGGGTCTGGGTGTTTTTACCCTCAGAGAGTCGGTGTGGATATGTTCGGGCAAAGGACCTGATTTTACAGCAAACTAAATCAACTACAGTGCCAGGGTTCAACCTTCCCTGGAATGGTCGGACTGACTAGTCGAGGGGGGAGGAGACCCTTTCCTTCCTTTCTCAGTTCTCCCTTTCGTTTTTGACATGTCTTTGTAACAATCTTCGAAAAAAGACTTATTTTATCTGAACCAAGATTTCCTTCTTAACCTGTGCACAGTACACTAAAGTAGAATGTTAAAGACGCAGAAGGAGCAATAATACACTGGTTGCAACAGGATAAATATTAAACAATTGTTCTTCCTTTCACGGCTTCAACTTCAAATCAATACAATTCACTTAAACTCTTACAATGCGGAATAACATCTTTCTGATTCTAACTTTGAGAGACGTGGCTCAGTGAGATCCTCCAGCATTCGTTCCATTTCCCTGGTGATCCGCTATCCACAGTTTCCAATCAAATGACTTGAACTCAGACACAAAGATCTTAAAAGGCCACCAAAACGCAAGTAGAACATTTATTTCATTTCTGATTCTAAAGACAAGTTCGATTTTGTGACACAGAGTCAGATATTCATGCTAAATTGCCCATAGTACTTGGTGCATTAGTCAGAGCGAAATGGATCTGGTTGGGTTACTCTTCGGAGGGTCAGCATGGGCTTGTTGGGCCAAATCGCCTATTTTTACATTATAGGGTATTAAATGTAAAGTAAAAACACTGTATGATTCGTATTGTTTAGCTTCTAGCTCCTACTACGGTCAGATATTCAATTTATTAGAGATACCCCACCCCCTAAACAGTTGGCTATTATAGCCAGAGATGCTCGTCCTTGCAGAATACCACTGGGCAAATTATTCTACTCCAGTTAGTAAACCCAAACTCAGTCTATCTTTATTTTGAGAAATTATCCCATGAACGATTGTACACTGGGATTAATGGTTTGCATTTTGCTAGGAACCCACACTATGTAAAATTCTACTTGGAAGATATTCACTGAATCACGTTGTCACTGGAATTGACTTTTCCCTTCAGGCACAAGGGATACAGATCTACAATGAAAGATATTCCCAGTAAAACCTGTGATTGGAGTCACAGGTAATCTCCTGTTAGTGCACCACACTTACTCCAATATCATACTATAGATAGACACAGAAAAATAAGGACACTTGGTCAGAAGCGTACATTCCCCCATTCAGTGCAATTCTACAATGAGACATCCTCACAGCACCATGAGGCACAGCAATCAGAGGGTCCAGCCTGTAATTCGTCATCCACATTCACTGCAGTTCCATGATAAATAATACATTCGCTTAGAGGGATACCTGAAATCTGAATCAACAATACACATCTTTATTGCCTGTGATTGGCCATCAACAGTAAGCAAACCTTCCTGTGGCTGTTGCACTGAGACGGCATCAGGACTCCTGTGGACCACTTTGATTCTCAGACTGATACATCATCTCTGCAAAGAAAAATCATATTTTCAAGATGCAGGAATGTCTGAACGAAAACGAACTACTGATGTACTTTCCCATTGTAATCACTGATACTTTTCAGGATGAGATTTTCAGGAGGCCTTTAAAATGACAGAGACTCAGAAACCAAGAGCAGGAAAAGTCCATTCAGCCCTTCCAGCCTTCTTTCCTATTCAATGTAGTCATGTCTACTCTCTATTTCACCGCTACATTGCCAATTTCTCTCCAAACCCCGTGATGTCTTTAACCTGTAAAAAACATAAACAATTTCTTTTCTGATTATACTGTGCTCCACAGCCTTCTGTGGGAGAGAAATCCTCAGGTTGATCACTCTGAGTGACGAAAATTCTCTTCATCTCCATTAGAAATGGCCGAGCCCATATCCTGAGACAATAAGGTTTGTTCTGAAAATATCAACACAGGCGATTAAGCCTACTCCCTGTATCGAAGCTTTCCAGGCGTTAGATTTGGATACATTTCAATCAGATCCCCCCTCTCATTTTCTTGAATGCATGCCCAGACAAACCAACCTCTCGCAGGACAGTCATGTCATCCCCAGTAATTGCCGAGTCAAGCTAATGTGCTGTCAGAGGAAGTCGTGGAGGATTGTACAATTACAACATGTGGTAAAAGACACTTGTTGAAAATAGTGAGTAGTTATTGAATATCATTTTCCAGAGGGATTTATGGCATCAGAAATTTAAATGAAAATGGAGTCAATGAGGAGAAAGGCAAATAATACATTATCAGTTATTTTCAACAGACCATATAAGGAAAGCGAGGTAGTCTTGCTGTGAAACTCTCTTGGTCGGATTGTCCCTTTCATTGATTATATTAATATCCCTTTGGATCCTCCGTCACACAATAGCTCTGTGACACATTCTACACACAGCACCACTGGCGGTCTCCCACATTGAGGATGATTCACTTCCACTCTGAGTGAGTCGCGAGGTGGCTGCCTAGAACAATGCTGAATATTGAGAATGATTAATGAAAATGGGAACGTTTCCTGCCTGGAGGTACTTCCACAGATAGAGGCCGTGCACAACCAACGATATTTCATGGAAAGGCTGGGTGACATCATTGACAGATTTGATATCAAGACCACTTTAAAATACAGATGTTGCTGGAGGCAGAGCAGTTCAGTTGGAAATCATACGGAGATACGTAATGGACAGCAGACACTTTGGATACATGAAGCCTACTAACAATAAAATCATGGTAGAATGCCAAGTCTGAGTTTGAAATTTCTGGTAATGCTGTAAGAACAGGGTATAGCAAGTTTTAAACATCATGTGAATTGATGCAGTACTTAAATGCAAACAAGCACAATTGATGCTGAGGTTTCAAGTTTTCGAAGTTATCGAAAGCTCGAATTTAAAACTACGATTGGCAACTTTTTGAGACAATGCTGGGTAAGGGGTGGAATATGTGATCCGCTTGTCAAGCGATGACATTGACCCCTGTACTGAAAGCAGACTCAGTTCCTGGAACTGTCTAATGCTTTTCTTCCAATACTTCAGCCAGAAACCTTGGACTGAGCTGCTTAATGACAGCAATCATCATGTTTATCGATATAATCTGTCTAGCTAACCACACTCCCCAATCTCTGCCACCTCTCAATCACCTGGCCACACTCAATAGGCAGCTGGAAGAATGAATACCGCCCAGCACCAGCTTATGGTGTGAGAATCAGAATGATATAAATAATTGTGATGGTTTTATTAACAGAAGAAGCAGTCCACCATCTACTTGGATTCTCATTTTGAAAATAGAAGTGTTGTTTGTTTTCACGGATGGATAAAGCTGAAAACCGAAGAAGTAGAGCTGGACTCGACATCCTGGATTGCTTCTGCTGATACAGGAAGAAGCAAAGAGGCTACTCACTGCTAGTTTGCATTCTATGATACTTTATGTCAGGTTGTGTTTTGTAAATGCTTGCTTATGCCTTTGCTCCATTGATGTTTGTTCTGTGCGGTGTCTCCATTTCATTTACACAGGTCCCCAAAATGTTAAGAAAAGCAAAACAGGAATTGTTGCAAAACTCTAAAAGTGGGAGAAAGATCAGAGTTCATGCTTAAAGTCCCGTGCACCTCGTTCACGATGGAATTGTTGCCTCTGCTTCCTGAATTGGGAGACCTATGTCCTTATCTTCATCATTTTTCGGTTCTCTTCATGTCTGCTAAATATTCTATGTTGTGTGATCTCTCTGATAGATTTGCATCCCCAGAGGTGGTTCCTTTGGTCCTCCATGAGCATTTCTTGCCCATCAGCCACAGCATTTTGAGCTTTTCTCAGCTTTATGCGATGATTAGTTCAATTACTCTGGAAACAGGATATTTCACTGCTTTTTTGAACTGAGTTCTGAACTTGGGCAGAGTTGCTATATATATATATATATATAGAGAGAGAGAGAGAGAGAGAGAGAGAGAGAGAGAGAGGTGTTTGTGCAACAGCTTACATTCAAAGATGCACGTTGTTCGAAGATTTCACAGTCATTATCATTTAAATGATCTGGGACATCAATTATATATCAAATAATGGGCGGCATAGTGGCACAGTAGTTAGCACTGCTGCCTCACAGCCCCAGAGACCCTGGTTCGATTCCACTCAGGCGACTGACAATGTGGTGTTTGCACATTCTCCCCATGTCTGCGTGGGTTTCCTCTGCGTGCTCCGGTTTCCTCCCACAATCCAAAGATGCGCAGGTGAATTGGCCAAGCTAAATTGCCTCTAGTGTTAGGTAAAGGGGTAAATGTAGGGGTATGGGTGGGTAGCGCTTCGGCGCCGACTTGTTGCCCCAAAGGGCCTGTTTCCACACTGTTAGTAATCTAAATATACATCAGCTACGAAAGTATGAAAATTCCGGATATAGTGGAGAGTAAAATCACTGCCTTAATTCTACACTTCATCTCGGGGTCAATCTGCTTCTGTTCCCTTCTCTGACCCCTCAGTCCCTTACGAACTTGACTTGATTTAAATAAAATGCTTGTGATTATCAGAACATTGAGGAACACAATGAAAATGAATGGCAGCATTGGGCTTACAGCCACAGCAAATGAGTGGAATCCAATCCAACGAGTCTCAGTGAAGTAGCTTCATTTATTCCTACAGTGAAACGGGATGTTCCTGAGTGTCTTTTTAGATTAAAATCTAAAATGCCAAACAGCAGCTTTTTATCAAAGCAGAATACCGATTATTGAGAGAATTGGATATGCATTTTTCTTTTCAGTTTGCGGCAAGAAAAACTGACACACCGATCGAAGGTGAAAGCAATGGTGAACCAGACAGAACAGTCTATGGGTGCATTGATCAGCACACTGATAACATTGCACACTGTAGTGATATTCAGGAAACATAACGGGTAACAATAAAAATTAAGCTTCCTCAGTATGACCTCACTCATAATGACCAGGTGATCTGCTGCTACCAGGCAGCTTGTCATGCAGGTCGTGAGGCCACAGGATCACAATAGCCACGAAGTTCACTGAAGGATAACAGGGAAATGACATTATTAATGAGCACTCTTTTATTTATAAGTTTACAAGCAAACTGTATTGTTGCTGCAATAACAATAAACGATCATCCAGTAGGTAAAACATATTGTATTGTAAATTGCAAACATATAACTTGTCAATTTGTAACTTGAATAGAAACAAGCAGCTGGTCAACAGCCGGTGGAATCTGGGAAGCCAGTCATAAAAGTACCCACCATACATATACCATTTAGAAGGGTGAATTTACACCACTTGGATCCATGATTTCCTCAAGAACAGTCAGTTCAGCAGGGTAATATCGTCAGAGAATTAGATGACTCCAATGATAGGGAAGTACTAAATGCAGGACCACACTTTGTGCATTCATGGGATTGCTAGCTAGGACAGTCTCTATTGCCCATTGGCAATTACAAAGGAAAAAAATCGGATTCAATTACTTTTCCATGAATCTCGAGTCAGATGAAAGTCATTCCCTCCCATCTGAAAAGTGATGTAACTCTACAGTGAGTCCTAGCATTAATTTATGTGGAGAAAATCAAATCATCAGAGCTGTGAAATGTCAAAATTTAAATCACTTGCCATGAAAGTGAAATGGGGTATTGGTGAGGGTCGAGACAAGTTGTTTAATGAACGGCTTGAGGGTAGGTGCATTTCAATTACAAAGGGATGATGATCTTAGACAGTGGTAATGCATTTTGTTAAAATATGATCTCCAGGCAGAGGCAAATGCTTATGTCCAAGCACAATGAAAGTTGAAGGAGATGGGATCGCTGCAAAGGTGGTCAAGCGCGAACCCCAAACATCTGGAAATATGATGGAGGTGGCGAGACAGATCCTGGTGGCTGAATCGACATTGTGGGTGCACGGAGATAGAAGGAACGGTAACAATTTATCATTCTTTCAATTATCAACACATTACGTCAAGTACGCATCTGCAGTGAACTGAGAGCATTCTTTACTTTCAGTCCAGCTTCCTGCAAGTTTTAGAAAAGTAATGATATGCTGTTCATCATTCAGTTTTAAACGTAAATATGTATGCAAAGGCAGTATGTTGAGTTAAACTGGGTAATCTTCAGAAGCTCGAGCGGATTGACAGTGCACCTTCAGCAAAATATACTGTCCAGGCACATAGTGTAACTTCAGTGTTACAGAGAATTCCTTATGGACAGGCACCTTAATTGAAAAAAATGAATATTAATTTCAGTCCCACCTACATACATTTGTTTAGTCCGATAAGTGTAGATAAAATGAAGTAAGAAGGAGTGAAACTCATGTACTCAAACAGAAATGTATTAAGTGCTCTTTTCCGGCTCTGCCTAGGACCGTAAGAAGCTACAGAGAGTTGTGAACACAGGCCAAAGCATATGCAAGCCAACCTTCCATCCATTGAATAAATTTACACTTCCTGTTTCCGCAGAAAACCAGCTAACACCATTAATGAACCTCCCACCCTGGTTAAACTCTCCTCCACCTTTTCTGTCAGTCAGAAGATTCAAAAGCATAAGCATGCAGAACAATATTTTCAAGAATAGCTTCTCCCCACGGTTATTTGAATTCTGAATGAATCTGAAGTTAAATTTTAAATCTAAAGTTGACCTTGCTTTGAGTCCACTTTTGTTGCAGGTGTAAATCTGCATTCCTCACTCTGTTGAATCACCATATGTCCTTTGTGTCTTTGCAAGGAAAATGTGCTGCTCTGCAAGCAAAACAAACCTTTTTTTTCGCACTACAGAGGTAAATGTGACAATGATAATCAATTACATCAAATCAATTCAGGGTCTAGAAGAAAAGGTAAACGACAGAGATGATGGAGAGTAACCCTGTCAATCAGCACGGCTAGTGGAAAACTTGTGAGGCAAGACGAATTGCATGATTGCTATGGCTGAGCAGTGTGAAATGCCTAAGGATGACTTGCTCAATGCTGTAGGACGGTTGGAGGGGATTTGCGGCGATTTGAAAGGTACTGACATGGAATGCTGCTTTATATGGGAAAGTTGCTGAAATAGCAGAGATGCTGCAACAAATGAAAGACACGGCTAAAACTGACAAGATTTGGGAAAATTACAGCGGAGGTCATTGTTGGAGTCAATGGCTCTTGAGTTAATCTTATTAGAAAAGACTATGGGTCATGCAGGAGTTGGAGAAGTGTTGGAGACAGAGAGGCTAATATCACATAAAATGCACTTTGGTTTCTAGATTCGGTTCCCGACACTGTGGAAGCAGGGCATTTGTCCCAACAAGTCCACATCGACACTCCGAAGTGCAAACAACCAAAACATTCCCGTACATTTACACCTCACTAATGCAACTTACACTACGGGAAAATTAGCATTGCCAATTCACCTAACCTGCACATTTGTGGAAGGAAACCTGAGCACACAAAGGAAACCCGCGCAGACACGGAGAGAACGTGCAAACTCCACGCGGACAGTTGCTCGAGAGCAGAATTGAACCCAGGTCCCTGGCACTGTGAAGCAATTGTGCTAACGACTGTGCCACCGTGCTGCCCCAAACCCATAATGGTCAAATACAATTGTGTAAGAATTCTAATCCAGTTTTACAGCATTATGTCCATAATGCTGGCATTACAAGTTCACATGTAAGGAGTTCTATGTTGTCAGAAGATCTGTCCTACTCCCCTTATTGGAAGTAAGTTCCACATTGCCGCATCACTTCCGTTGGAAAAGTGAAACCCCTGCTTCTTTGCATCTATGCCCTTAGTCATTGAATTGTCCACAATGGGAAAAGATATTTCATTGCTCTGCTGTTTTTGACTTGTATAATAATATACGTTTAAATCCTGTCCCCTATCAATCTCACCTGCTGCAAGGAAAACAATCGCAGTCTATCCAATCCCTTTTCGTACCTTAAACTTAACCAACTTGGACTCTTCCTGGAAATCTCTGCACCCTCTTTGGGGAATCAATGCACTCCATTTTACGTCAATGTTAGAACTGCACACAACATTCTAGCTATGGTCTAGCCAGTATTCCATAGAGTGTGAACATATTTTCCCTGCTATAAAACTCTATGTCTCGGATTTCAAAGGTTAAAAAAAACTTCCTGATACTTTCTTAACAATTTCATCGACTTATCCTGCTACCTTAAGATCTTCATGTGCACCAAGATCATGCTTCCCAGGGTTCTAACATTCGAAATGCACCCCTTGTGTTTTGTGTTCAGCTAAGTGCATCAGCTCAGACTTAGCCGGATTGAATTCAATTTTGCACCATTATTTTTTATTACCAATGACCTTATCATAGAAATTTCCTGATGTCAGGGTTCACAGCATTTCCAGTACCGTACTTGAACTTTCACGAAACATATAGGCTCTGTAACCTCCCTATTTTCTCCTTGAATCCATCCCCTTGCTCTGACGTGGGGATTTATTGAAAAGTCTTTGCTCTCTGTCCAATCACACCCGGTCTTATTTCATTTGGCTCTCCCTAAGTTTAGAACTTCGATTCCACCCTCATCCTTGCCTTTTTCCATATTAAGCTTGAGTTATGATTACTGCCTGCAAAATGTTTCCTCACTGAGACGTCAGCCCAGCTTCATTACATAAATATTCATCCAGGATCGCCGTAAAAGCGGGAGAAGGTTAAGAAACAGTCTTAGATGAGCCAGGAGAAGTTAGGGACTATGGTGTCATTATGGGAAAAGAAAACTCTCAATTTTATCCAACAGAGAGCAAGAGAAGGATACGATGGATTACTGCAAATGCAAAATTGTCCAGAATGAGAGGTGAAACAGGAATATCCAGAATAAGTGATGGATTATGGAGTGGGAGAGCAACGCAAATCAGTTTTGCGAACAAGTGGAAAGTAAGTAATGTCGCCAAACATGAATATTTGGAGGGAAGCTATGGGAAATCGTCAAGGGGAATTTGAAAGAAAATGAATTGCTGCTCTCAGTGTGAGTGGGTCATGCCCACTGTTTAATGAATGCTCATGTTAATTGTACACTTTAAAGTCAAGTAGATAGCTACGGTAAGAAAGGAAAGTTATCCTCAGTGTATTATCAGCACTCATTGAAAAGCAAGATACTAGCAAGTGCAACAGGCGAAGCGCAGTGAGGAATGTCATGATTAATCCAATGTTTAACAAGTTCGAGGGAACTGAGTATTTATTTTAATTCGAATTAGATCCTGCATTTTGGAATCCAAGAATGTACACTTGACCGTTGCACTTGTCTTGCTCATTGGGACACCTTCCATTCGCAAACAGCAGACCCCACTGCAGATTACAAATTCGAAATGACACATGCATGGAATGAGGTGCGGGAGGCAGTGGTAAAAATAGATAAAATTAAAACAGTGAAAAGGCTTGGGAATATGAACAGAAAGGAATTAGAAGGATATGTGTCAAATGCTGGCAAAAGGAACATGGTTAATTTCAGGTATCTGATCGGTATGGAAGAGTTGTCAAAGGGGTCGTTTCTGTTCTCTATGATTCCATGAGAAAAGTATTCGTCAAATCTTCATCACTCCCAAAATCGGAAAAGTCAATACACACTTCTCAATAGTTACCCATGCCGACAGCGGATTCTGAACAATCAACAGTCAGATCGAACAGAATCTGAAAACCGTACCGTGTAAAAGAGATTAACCAGTTCGAAACTCTCACTGTATTGCTCTCTAAAGAAGGAAGGAGGAAATACGCTGCTATTACTACAACTTCACAAACATAGATACGCTCAGGAATGCGAGAACACTGGGTTTATGAGATCCACTGCATTGAGTGACCATATCCATTGCAGTTCTATACTTGCTGACATTTCGAATCTTTGGTAGTTTGAAGGTATCCTCCAGTCTAAGATGTAGTTCAAAGGCAAATTTGAATCATAACTTTTGACTAAGTTTAATCATGTAGTAAAGCAATGAAACAGCATAATTTATAAAACATATAATTTGACTGTGTGATATTGCAACTCGAGTGTGGGTGCAACACTGAATATTGCATCCGAATGCAAATCTCTTAACTAACAAGGGAAAACAAGAGATATCTCATCCACAGATTGAAAATAATTATCGACACTTACCAGGAAGAATAGTGATAGCAAGAATCATGTTGAAAACTTTCCTGGCTAATTGATTTGGCACATGTATTTTCAGTGTAGAATGGTAATTCCATTGTTTGCACATAAAATGCAAGCATTAAACTCTGCAGTGTTATATTTTCAGTGTTTTTCCTTTACATTCTGTGTGATCTCCACTGGGAGATAGGGGTTGCAGCTATGATAATGACAACTTCATCATTCCCAATTGATAGATGTTTCTCACTGCAATTAGATCGTGATAGGTAACGAATGGCCTTATTGAGGGAAGAATCACAATTGGAAACTGTGTTAATTGTTGTTGGATAATTCCTCCTATTTGTCAATTCACTGAAGACAGGTTTTGATCAATCTGCTCAGAGTTGTAACAATGTACCTATGGAGAAATAGAAGTTGAAACCTGGACCAGTGGTCCACAGCTGCCACTGTACTTGTCCATTCACTGTACTTCATGGAACACTGTAACAATGCAAATAGCAAATTCCCTGCCGGATCATATAACGTTAATGACCTGTAGCCGCTGTTATCAGAAAAAAAACCCTTAATTCTCGCCACTTTATGAACAGAGAGGCAGTCTATTGTTGTAATAATGCTGCCATCGCATCAATAGATTGCATTGATTTCCAATGTACGGATGTTATTTTGTTTGCTGCAGTAACCTTGCTTTCCTTTCCCTTAATGCACCACTAAAATCTAAATTTAATTTCTAATTTATGTTTGCGTTTTGTCCAGCAATGTGGTGTGAGGGCATATACCTCACATTGTCTCTGTAATGTCAGTAACGACCATTTATAGCATGAATCTATCAGAGCAGTGAGCCCTCTAGCGTAGCTCTACCACGGGCCGTCATTACCTATGTGTCAGATAAATCCCATCATCCTAGATTATTTGCAGGAATGTAGTTGACCTGCCATTGTACCACGACCATCCAATCTCTCTGTTGGAGAAATTCAGGTCCATTCATTGTCACTCTGCATTTGCGGCATTGATTTGCTTTTCCCAGTTGCTGTATTCAACAGTGTTCTGGAATAATCTAGTTCCAAGCCGGGCTCAGACACATCATTTTAGCTCCTCACAAAGTATCAGTTACTTGTTTTTTGAAATCATCTCATTCTGCCATTTGCTCTTTTGACAATAACCTGGGTATCCATTTCACTTCCTCCTCTCTGGGTCAGATGACCCACAATTTTGAGGACACCAATTTAAGCAATCAATTCAAAATGAAACAGAAATGCCCAGCTTGTTCAAGCTATTAACATAGCTGATATCTGCATTAGAGGAACAATTGTTTTAAAGATGTGCAGCATTGACGCCTACCTTGGAAAGTTTGGTGGTCCGGTCTATATGTGACACAATTAGTGTGGCATATCCCCAAGTATTTCAGGACCCCAATTGATAAGCAGTTGCTGACATCAACTTCGCCTCATAAATTTTTGGTAGTTCAGGTCATATTGATACCACTGATGGAACATTCATGTCACAAAATAGAAGCCGAGAAACCAAAGAGAATCTGCCACTGCACAGGGAGAAGCGAATAGCTTTGAACAACATTGGGAATGTAACAGTATGACGACGCACTTGTTGCCCTGCACTACAGTGAAACCAATTAACTTGTTTCAGACTTGCGGATCAGTTGGAAGTTAGGGGACAGCCTTTGTACTGGTTCAGATTCACACATAATTGTGAGCTTTCAAGATTAAAACACTGTCAACAGGGCATGTGTCATTCTTCTGGAGTTGTTCGTCTCAAACTGCCACACGATGAGCACCACAATGGGCTCTTTGACCTGTTCACATCAGCGAGACACGGAGAAAACCATTACATCGCTTTGTACCAAATCTGCTAAATAAAACACGACCTCTGTGTAATTGGCAGCTACCATTATTATCAATCTGGACAGAAAAAACGAAAATGACGGAGATATTGTAATAGTGTGGTCTTTTGAAATTGTCCAGTTTCCTTCAGTTCCAACTTTGTCTGTAGGAACAGAGAAATTATAGATTTTACAGAAATTTATGGGAAAGTGGAAACTTGTAACAATCCATCGGAATTTCGAATCAAAGAATGCTGCAATTGTTATAGCACTGAACAAAATAATGGATGCATTGTATTTGTGAGGGTTCTCTGCATGCTCAGAAAGCCTGGCACCATCAGCATCAGAATTCCTCAGCTCTGTAGAAGAACCACTGGACAAGAAAAGTCCCCTTTCCTTTCTTCCCACAGATCCGGCCAGTCCCGCTTAGTTTCCCCTACAATCTCCGTTTTGGGTTTCAGCTCTCCTGGATCTGCAAGACTTTGTTTGTAATACTGGAGACATTGACCAACGGAAGAGGATATTGGGTCAGGTGACAGTCTACCTCATTCATTGAGGCAAACATCAAGGAGCATCTCAAACCGGAGAAGGGTGGGGAAGGGGGGATTTGAGCTGGATAGAGAGAGAGTCCAGACGTTAAGCCAGCTCAGCTCAAAGCATGGCACTTAATGCTGTACTGATTAAAATAATGAAGACGGCAGAGGAGCAGATGAGCTGAGACAGGATGGGAGCTGGGCGATATTAATGATGTGGAAGGAGAGTGTGTGCATCTCATAACATTCTGTCAGTCTGACTGATAGCAGTCAATCATGGCACTGGATTCACTGAAGGGTGAAGGGTCAGTCAACAGAGCGGACTCTCCCTGTTGTTCTGTTCCTGACTCTCCAGCTCCTGCTATGTTAGTGACCTCTTAGTCTCCCGGGAAATGGGTTGTTCCCAATTTTGCGGGATTTTTGCCCTTTATCCTTGGCTGTACTGGCAGTTGATGGTCTGAGGAATATCATTGCCAAAATGACTCCTGTCCAATATAGTAACGATTAATGTGTCCTTTAATCTGTAAACATCATTGTTCATGAATGTAGAGATATGTATTGACGAAATTGCACCAAACCAAATCTCCTGTGTTAAGAAGATAGCCGAGACCGCTGTTTTTGCTTTCCTAAAGGCACGTGTAAGGCATTGCTTTGTATTGGTCAAACTGCCAGGCTTGAATCAAAACACACTTTACTTCACACTATCGTTGAAAGTCAAACACGAAACGCATAATTCTGGACTCCGTGCTAGCGGAAAGACCGTTGTAAAATTTGAAAGGATTCAGAAAGATTTACATGGAAGTTTTTAATCTCAGGATAGTTGATTGTTTTGAGTATTGAGTTTATTTCATCCTTGCACAGATTGGACGCACGTTTTACTCCTCCCTGTCCACCCCTACAGAGGCTTTTGGAACTGTTGAGTGTGTCCAGCAGCTTCTGAATTATTCCAGGTTCCTGTCAGTAAATGACTCACTTTTCGAAAACATCAAAACCATCCTTGAGCTGCATCCAATATTTCAATAAGAAATGGGAAGCGGCTGAGGGGAAGCTTCTGGAATGCTGAGAAATGCTGCCTGGTTCCACACTGTAATTCAAAGAAACCACCGACATGAAAAACAAGGAATAATCTAATAGACCCGTTTTACCACAGAATGAAACATTCATGTTCTGGTTTTACCCTGGTGCCTTTCCTTTCAAAGTCACTTTACAAGCCTAAACACTGCGATGTCAGGGAATCGATACAGACTCAACGGTTTGGAAGGCAGTTATGTTCATCATTATACCACCATCACCCTGCTAGCAGCTTCCTTCCCATTCCCAAACACACTTAAAGAGGCGATGATCATCACCAACTGGATTGGAGCTGAAATCAAAACGAGAAATTGCTGGGGAAGCTCAGCAGGTCTGAGAGCACCAGAATCAGAAGGTTTCAGTTCTGAAGAACAATCACTGGATCCAGAAGGCTCACCTTGCACAGATGCTGCCAGACCTTATGAGAATTCGGAGCAATTTTCGTGCTGTCTCTCAGATCCGCAGCATCTGCAGTTCTTTGTTGGAAACAAAGCAAACGTTGAGACACCGAAGTGGATATTGGGTCAGATGATTGTCTACCTCATCCACAGAGGATGTGTGGAAAGACCATTGAATCATAGAAACCCTACAGGGTAGAAACAAAACATTTGGCCTATCATCCATCGAACCAAGGCGCACCCGCCTACCATATCCCTTTAACCGCACACTTCCCATGACTAATCCAGCTAACATACACATCCCTAAACACAGCGGACAATTTAATATGGCCTATGTACCCTATCGTACACATCTTTGGACTGTGGGAGGAGACCCGAGCTCATGGAAGAAACCCACGCAGACACGGGAAGTCTTGCAAACTCCACACATAGAGTCTTCAATCAGACAGGGATCTGGGTAATTCGAGAGGTTTCGAGAGGGAGTTCAGAATGAGAGACTGGCATGTGAATGATGGGCCGAACAGCCTGAGTTCAGTGCTGTAAATCTTTACAGTGCTATGATTCCCTCCATGCAGCATTGATCACAGTCTGCATTTTGTTATAATCCGTCCTGTTATTGACCTTATTCTGCATGAAATGGATGTAAGGTTGTTGTTCGTGCATTCAGTCAGGTCTGTGTATGGTAGAGTCAGGAGCATCATAGGCAGCAACAATATGGTAGGGCGAATTGAATTATTATCCCTTACAGATCCCATTGCAACATACCATGTCATCCTAAATTTCATTTAGTTTACGATGTCTGATTTTTAATAACATTACAATATATTGATGCCCTTCTGAGCATGTCATGGATTTGGAGAGAGTGATACCCCTTTCCTCTGTGAAGAAACCGAATATCAAGGGGTCTGATTGGAGAATGTATCGTCTCACAGAAACAGGAACATGGTGATGTCATTCCCTCTGAAAAAAAAAACACAGGCCATGCTGAAAAATATGATAAGATAAGGGAACATCTATAGAGAGAATGGAAAGGTGTGGTGGGAAGTAGGCAGGGAAAACGTTAACCCGTGGAGTTGGGGGGAAGGAGAATTTCACAGAACGGACAGAAGTTAGCAACGTATTGATTTCTGAGCAATTGCAATCGGGGTAACGCTAAAGAAAGAATGAGTTGGTCTCTCATAGTGTGGAGGCTGCAGATATTTAATGACAACCGGTTTCATGGAAACAAATTGAAAATGATTGGGAATTGGTTCAGGAAACATCTAAGATCTCAGGAAATTTCAGCAAGAGGAGACTATAAGTCTGTTTAATCACCTCAGGCTGTTCTGGCAGTCATGCAATCAGAGCTGGTTTAGATATCAAATCAGGCTTCCTATCCACTCCCCATATCCCGTGCCTATTCCAAAGTGAAATGGACTCAGTGCAGGAGCATCCGCAATTATTATGGAGAGAGAATGTTAAAGACTCAGAGGCCTGCGAGTGAAGTGCTAACTCCACATCCCAGTCCCAAGTAATCTGGTACTTATCCTGAGAGTCTGGCAATCAAAACCAAATGAGCTGCGGATGCTGTAAATCACAAACAGAAACAGAAGTCACTGGAAAAGCTCAGCAGGTCTGCGAAGAGAAACCAAAGTTAAAATTTGGTCACATTTCAATCACCGGCCCAGAAAAGTTGACTCTGATTTCCTTTTACAGATGCTTCCAGACCGGCTGAGTTTTTTCAGTAACTCCTGTGATCATGAAATTGTGTTTCGGATTCCCAGACGCACAGGAATATTTTCTCAACATCTACCCGCTCAAGCCTCTGCCTCCACACAATCTAATACATTCCAATGTAATCGCCCTTCAATTTTCCAGAATTTTCCAATTTATTCAGGCACTCAGCATTGGGGCGCATGGGTACCAAGAAGTCAATCATTTCAAAACGATTCATTAATGTGTTTGGGTCATCACTAGCTGGGTCACCACGTTTTGCTCAGATATAATTATCCTGACAATTGTTACGGTGATTTATCATGTTGAACTGCTGCCATTCATTTGGTGCAGAGATACACACAATGTTGTAAGGGAGGGAGTTCCAGGATGGCAATTGTGGAACTGAGATGTTTGTCCAATCCAGGATGGTGAGTAGCGTGATGTGTCAACTGGTGGTGTTCCCATGTATCTGATGTGCTCAGCATTCCACATGATAATGCCGTGGGTGCGGAAGCTTCTCTGAAAGGAATCTTGGGGAATTCCGACAGCGCGTCTTGACTCAGCTGAACTATTGCAGTCAGGCACATGAGCACTAATCCTGTAATCCAATTGATCTACATCACAAGCAGTACTTCTATCGGTCATCGTCTTCCTTTGGAGGGCATCTGTCGAGATGGTTAGACACTTTTTCCTTGAATAAATCCATGCTCACTGGCCTGGGTTAATCAATTGATCTTAAAATTAGTATTTATATGTTCTTTCAGAGGGTTTCAAAGACTTTTCTGTAGCTCTGAGAGTGTAATAGCATCTGGATCCACGCTGCCCTCATAATTTGTACATACTTGGTAATCTTCTGAGAGATGAATATCATTCAATTCACCTTGGCGGTTTTCCCCGTTGAAGATTGCTTTAAAAGTGCATCAGTGCAATAGGAGGGGTCTGAACCCTGGTTAATAACTGGGAAGGAGATATGTTCAACCCTTTTCCGGTAATTGGCAAACTATTCCCGAGGCTGTGATCCTGATCAATTGGATTGGGGATGAAATAAAAACAGAAACTGCTGGTGAAGCTCAGCATGTCTGACAGCATCAGCATCAGAACTCTTCAGTTTGAAGAACAATTGCTGGACTCTAGAGAGTCACTTTGATTTCTCCACACAAATGATGCAGCTCCCAATAAATTTCGCCAATAATTTATGTGTTATCTTTCAGCTTCCCAGTACATTTAGTTCGTTGTCTTAAATACAGTAGACATTGAACAACCGAAGAGGATATTGGGTCAGGTGACAGTCTACCTTATTCATTGATGCAGATGTCAAGGATCCTTTTGTACCGGAGACGGATCGGGGAATTGGAGCCGTTTAGACAGAAAGTATAGAAGTTAAGACAGCTCAGCTCAAAGCACGGCTCTTAATGCTGCCCTAATTAAAATGTTGAAGGTAGTAGAGAAGCAGATGTGCTGAGACAGGGTGGGAGCAGGGCGATATTGATGATGTAGAAGGACAGTGTGTGCATCTGATAACATTCTGTCAGTCTGACTAATAGCAGTCATTCCTGGCTCTGGATTCACTGAGGGGTGAAGTGTCAGTTAATAAAGTGGATTCTCCCTGTTGTTCTGTTCCTGACTCTCCAGATCCCTTTCTGTTAGTGCCCTCCGTCTCCGAGGAAATGGGCTGTTTCCGGTTTTGCCGACTTCCTTGCATTTATCCTTGGCTGAGCTGAGAATTGATGGTCAAAGGAATGTTATTTCCAAATGACTCCTGTCAAAGATAATAACGACTAATGAGTCTGTGTATCCCCCTCTAATCTGTTAGCATCATTGTTCAGGACTATAAGGACAAATATTGACGAGGCTTAGGATGTCATGAAACAGACAAAGTTGCGATCTGTTGAGAAGATGGTCCAGACCACATATTGAATTTCCAAAAGGCAAGTGTGTGGCATTGCAATTCGATTCGTCAAACTGCCAGGCATGAATCAAAACACACTTAACTGCGCACTATCGTTGAAATCCAAACATAATTCTAGTCTCCCTGCTTTCGGAAGGATGTGCTGGTATTTTAAAAGAATACAGAAAAAAAAAATCCAAACATATTTATGAAAGTCAGGATTCCTGATTGCTTTGCGGCTTAAGTTTATTTTATCCTTGTGTAAATTGGGCACATTAATCTTCCCTCCCCATCATTAGAGAGTCTGCTGGAGCTGTTTAATGCTTTCAGCAGTTTTTGTAATTATTTCAGGTTCCTGACGGTAGCAGTGTCTCATTTTTGGAGCAAAACAAAGCCATCCTTGTTTTGCAACCAATACTTATATAAAAAATGGGAAGCATCAGAGGGGAAAGCTACTGAGAAATGCTGCCCAGTTCCACACTGCAATTCACAGAAACCATCGCCATGGCAAGCAAGGAGCAATCTGACAGATCCGTTTCACCACAAAATGGAACATTCATACTCTCGTTTTACGTCAAAGCTTTCCTTCGAAATTCAGTTGGGAAACCACAACACTGCAATGACTGGGAACCGAACAAGGATCAATTGCTTGGAAGGTAGCTATGCTCACCATTATACCACCACAACCCTGGCAGCTGCTCCCTCCCCCATTCCCAAACACATTTAACAAGACCACGATCGTCACCAACTGGATTGGAGCTGAAATCAAAACAAGAAATTATTGGGGAAACTCAGCAGGTCTGACAGCACCAGAATTAGAAGCCTTCATTTCTGAACCAGAATTACTGAATCCGAAAGGCTCATTCCCCACATATGCTGCCAGACCTGCGGAGATTACCCAGCAATCTCTGTGCTGTCTCTCAGATCTGCAGCATCTGCAGTTCTTTGTTGGAAGCAAAGGAAACATTGACCTACCGAAGGCGATATTGGGTCAGGTGATAGTCTGCCTAATACATAGAGGCAGATGGGAAGTGGCATGGAATCGTAGAATTCCTACAGTCTGGAAAATGGCCCTGTAATCCCGCATTTCCCATGACTAATCCACCTAGACTACACATCCAAGATCATTATATCCAACACATCTTTGGACTGTGGAGGGAAACCCGTGTACACTGAGAAAACCCACGCAGACACGGGGAGAATGTGCAAATTCCACGCATACAGTCTTCAATCAGACAGGGATCTTGGTAATTGCAGAGGTTTCGAGAGGGAGTGCAGACAGTGCAGTTTCATTTGAAATCCAGTTTCATTTGAAATTCTGCATTTGCGTTTCAGCAGCGCCAAATGGGCAAGAGTTTCTCACAACCTCAGCACAAAATTGCACAGACATTTTGAAGCACGAATCCAAAGCAAACTGGATGTTACTGATATCAAGGAAGCATTGACCAAATGTGGCATCAACGAAAGTTCACGAAGCTAGAAATAATAGAACAGGGATAAAAACATCATGCTGACAAGGAAGCAAATACTTTGTGAGTTTGCTGCATGTCAGTAATAGGAAATCTTGGACAAAACAACAGGTATTTCTCAGACCCGCCACGACAGTGTGGGAGGTTTTGATGATTTCTGAGGAATGAACAACGCTCAGTAAGATTCAATTCATTTCCAATCATAGCGTTTCCACATATTTGTGCAGCAATGCATGAAAAATATCCAGGACATGTGCACTAAATAATAACAATCATTCCAATGAATATAGGGCTGGGAAAAAAATAAAATTTCCAACAAGTCACGTTTCATTCGCTTAAATGTATCAGTGGCCCAATCTGATTAATCATGTCCAGGAATTGCACAAGCAGAAAGTGCGTCCGACATCAATTGCTCCAATACTGAGGAAATATTACCCCATGCTAGAAATAATTGATGTCCTGTTAATGTCTTTTCCGAACGTGTTCCAAAAATAATGTACCAAGAACCTTTGTTCTCTTCTACTTGTGGAAATTTGTAAATGTAAAGCTCATGGCGCATATAGTCAGAATTCGTTGATATATCTTGGTGTTCTCCTGTCTCGTTATCCTTGGCGTTGTTATATTTTGATATACAATCGGATGACACTGTGCCCTCCCCTTGCTCATTTTAAAATGTCTTGATTTTGCTACCTATCTATGCTGCTTCGCCTTTGTGTTGTCATCTCTCTCAGATTGTCAATGAAATTCGTTGATAACTCTGTATAATCGGATCAGTGATTTTTCACCATGAGAACACAGGCCGAAAATGTCGTCAATGTATCCTGTGTGTGGTTGGAGGTCCTGTTCAAAAGTAAATCTTGTTACGCACTTGCTTTTAAAATTGTTGGCATATTAGGGTGCAACGTTTATCACGATTGCTGTTCAATCTGTCTCGATGAAGGAGTGGTTATCGAAAGTAAAGACTTCATATTCGGGGGTGGAGCAAATGAGTTGGGGAATGGAATGTGGAATGTGGAAATTGGCAGTTGTTGGCGTTGACTGGTGAGGCTGTTGCAGTTGTGCCATCGTGGTGGGGGATGTTGTTGCAGAATTTCAAACATTGCACTGTGACGTGGCCTGTTCCTGCTTCGACTGGTGGAGAAATGCTGATTTTCTCTAAGAAGACTTTACTTTCATGTTCGAAACTGAGGGTTCCTTATGCATTCGTTTTCAGGCTACCTTCGACACAGCCACAGGGGTTCGCAAAACAGATTCCGTTCCCTTACATGATTGGCCATTCAGCTATGATTTTTGTGTATCTACGGAATGTATTGAGGTTTACAGTATGACAATTACGCAGGTTGCGTGTGCATAGGATAATCTGAAGGTGTGGATCAAATGTCAGAAATGAGTCTGTTCAGTTAAGAGTTGTGTTATTTGGCCACATCAGCAGATTGCTCTTATTTGAGTTTCTGGTTGTTTAGTTATCAGTATACTTGTTTGCAGTAGTCTATTCTGTTCTGTGCGACGATGGATTATGCAGTGTTTGATGACGTTGCTGCTTTTGACCTTGTGCGGAGATAACATCCTGCGCTATCTTGTGAGTTGCAGCTCATTAATGTGGCATTGCTACATCTGCTGACAACTTGTCAGTCGACAACATGCCAAGGACATCAATGTTCCAGAGGTATCCAACGCGACTCTTACTTATTTTGTCGCTACACTGCAAATCTCTGTCGAATATATTGCTTCCGTTGGGTTTGCTTCCTCTTGTGCTTGCTGCTAACGTCTTGTAGCTTGTGAAAGAATTCCCAAAGCCTCATTCATCTGTTGAATTCATCTGTCAGGAAACCAATGGGTTGCAATTTGGTCGTGAGGCAAAAATTAAGTCCTCAACTGCAAAACTCGATTTCGACTGGTTGATGGGTTTAGTCATGCTACTTGATAATGGATTCCCATCTTATGGTACTAGTTTCAAAACTGAAGATGGCGGTGATGCCAAGTTTCTGCAGTTTCCTGTTCTAGGCGTGCATGGAGATGGTGAGGTTCCGTTGATCCGTCTGCTTCACAGTATCACATAGCTGGTCCACTGTATTCTGAGCGCGTGCTGAGGATATCGACTCAACCCCGATTTGAAAGTTGTAGTCTCTGCTGCAGAGCTGGTGCGCGAGATGGTTGAGGTGTATTGGAGAATTGCAACGGCAGCGTTTCTGAGTTTACTCCGTGATGTAGGTCAATTGAGTGGTTTTGCGATCTGTAGTCCAAGATCAGCCCAACGCCTTCACTTCTTGCAACGTAACAAGTGCCAAATCATAGAGAGACAATCGTTCAAAACGAGGTACCCGGTATTCAGAACAACTTTGACAAGAACACCACATGCTGCCACGGAAGCATCTGAAAGCCATATGCTCGACATGGATACTAGCATCACACGTGGAATCACCACACTTCACGCAAACGTGAAGTTATTCTTGTGACTCTGTCAACGTAATCTCTCACTCTCCTCTGCAAGCAACGGAAGTCCAAGGCATGTTATATTGGCGAGACCATGCAGACACTTAGACAACGGATGAATGGAAACAGATCAACAACTGCCAGACAGAAATCACCCCTCCCAGTCGGGGAGCACTTCAGCAGGAAAGGACATTCAGCCTCTGAACTTCACGTGAGCTTTCGCCAAGGCTGTCTTCCAGACCCATAACAATGTACATACATATTAAAATACGAATCTTAGGTTCGTATTAACTTATATGTGATACCGCCCCCCCCCCATGTTTGTTTATCTGAAATAACATGCTTTCTGTCCTATTTTGAATTATCAACTTGATAACTGATTTTGATTTCTCAAGCTTAATCAATTTGTACAGTTTTGGATTAGCGTTATTTTGGTTAGACACTCGACTGTTTCAATTATTTGGCATGGCTTTTGCATCGACTTAATTTTATTATTTTTGTAATTATCTACCTGCCTCAATTAACAAGTCATTATTTTGCTTGTTATTCTGCTCGTGAGACTTCACACACAGCGCCTCAAATTTTTAATCACCAACAGTGACGTTTTATTCAGCTTGCTGACACTCCAATAGTACCATATCTATGATAAGTTCATCTCTCTTCTATTTAATTTTGTGCCTGTCTGCTTCTCTCTCAATTCACCAAATGAAAGAGGAGCGCTGAGAAAGCGTGTGATTTCAAATAAATCTTTCGGCGAAAACCTGGTGTCTTCTGACTTCGGACGCTGTTCACCTCAGCCCCAAACCGGCAACGCTAAGTCATGGCTTCAAATCAGTGTGATTATTTGAACTGCAGCATTATGCATGAAGAGTTTTAAAACTATTTTCTGGACGAATTTGCAAGAATATGTCAACAAACGTAATTGCAAACTGTGAGGAGTGTTTCTTTTGTAAACAAAACACGATATTTGGCACTGCAAGCGTTGTGTAGATACATCCATAACAGTGATTTGTTGAGAGTTCAATCTTGGAAATGAAATAAAAATTCTTCAAGATTGTGACAAATGGCAGAGATTGTCCTTACATGTACGTGGTTGTGACGCAACGTCGAAAAAGGGTTAACTGATATTATCTTTATGGACCTGAAGAAGTAGAATTGATGTTGGGTGTGACTAACCGTTGACAACGTTTTTGAATTCACAGATTTTTGGGGGGAGTTTTGATACACGGAACAATTCGTTTTTTTATTCACTCATAATGCTCAACATTTCTGCTGCATATCTCAATATTGTACTGGTTTATTAATGGAGGGTAAATTTGCAAATTCTTTGCATATATAAAAAAAGAAAAGGCTTTAACTATGCTGCTACGATCGCTGTCACTGCTATGATGTTTATTCATGCCACCTCGACACATTGAATGACAGATTCATATTTTCATTTCTTTGATTAATTAACTTTTTGACAAGATTCAAATCATTTTGCAACAGCTTTTCCAAACAACCTGCAAACAGGAAATGGAACCTCACCCTATTGGGAGGTTTCTATGGGCCTCTGAATAGTCTCAGAGATTTACAGGAAAAGGCCACAAGGATGAGTCTCGAAGGATCAAAAGTGATAGAGTGGTTGCTATGGGGGACTTCAAATTCCAAAATACTGAATCGGAATACGATAGTTCAAGTAATTTAAATGGGCTGCTTTTTTTTCCATTTTGTGCAGTAGGGTTTCTTTTTATTATACAGTGTGTAGACAGGCCAATAATAGCTGATACTACATTTACTTTGGTAATGGGTAATTAACACGGCCAAGTCTTGGATTTGGAGGTCGCTGCGTACTGAGGTGAAAATGACCACATTTCAGATGTGGTTACCTTCGCGATTTAAAAGGGTAGGTTTACACCAGAGTGCAAGAGCTGCAGTTGGTGGAAAGGCAAAAGTGATGCGATTGGGCAAGATTTAGGATGCATAGCTTTGGGAAGGAAACTGCAGGGGATGGGCACCTTTGAAATTCGGAACCTATACAAGGACAGTTACTGTGTGTCCTTTGCACATCTGTACCTGTCAGACAGGGAGGAAGTCATCGAGCGCTTGAGCCACGGTATATGAAGGAAACTGAATAACTTCTCAAGGGGAAGAAGAATGCTTATGTTTGGAAATACCTAAAGACAGAGCTGAGACGAGCGGGGAGGGGACCTGAGCAGTTCTGGGCAGATAGGATCAGGGAAAACACTAAAGCTTTCTAACCGTATACAAGAGGTAAAAGAGTGACTGGCGTAAGATTATATCCAATAAAAGAAGATAGTGGAAAGTTGTGCATGGAGTCAGAGGAGATAGGAGAAGTGCTGAATGAGAGTTTTTCGTCAGTATTCACACTGGGAAAAGACAATGTTGTAGAGCACAACTCTGACAAACAGGCTCCTTAACTAAGTGGGATAGAGTTTCACGAGGAGGAACTGTTAAAAATTCTGGAATGTGTGAAAACAAATAAATGCCCTGGGCCTGATGGGATCTATCCTTGCAATCGCTGGGAGTCCAGGGAGGAGATCGTCGAAAATTTGGATTTGATGTTTATGTCGTCACTGTCTACAGGAACAGCACCAGAAGACAGGTAGATAGTGAACGTTGTTCCCTGATGCAAGAAGGGATGTCGAGACAAAAATGCTAATTGTAAACCAGTGAGCCTTATTTCGTTTCTAGGTACAATGTTGTAAAAACTTATACGAGACAGAATTTATTATTATTTCCATAGAAACAATTTATTATAGATAGTCAACGGTTTTGGGAGGGGTAGGTCGTGCCTCACAAACATTATGTGTTCTTTGACTAGGTGACCAAACAGGTGCAGGGCAAAGCTGTTGATGTGGTGTTTATAGATATCAGTAAAGTCTACTGCATAAAATACAGAAGCATGGGATGGGCGTGATTTAGCAATTTGGATCATAAATCGGCGAACTGAATGAAGAGAGAACGTGGTGGTTGAAAGGAAGTGTTCATGCTGGAATTTAGTTACTAGTAATGTAAGCTATGAACCTTTTGGGTTCACTGCTATTTGCCATTTTTAGAATCATCTGAATGAGTGGTTAACAAATTTGCGATGACACTGAAGTCAATACAGTTGTGGGTAGTGCTGAAGAGTGTTACAGTTATAGAGGGACGTCGATAAGCAACAGAGCTTTGCTGAGAGGTGGAAAATGGAGTACACTGAAGCAAAGTGTGTGGTGACTAACCTTGGAAGGGGTAACAGAAATGCAAACTACTCGGCGGAGAGTAGTGTTGATGAACAGAGAGATCTCAGTGTTCTTTACATGGATCTCTCAAAGTTGCTACCCAGGCTAATAGGGCTCATAAGAAGGTATACGGTATGCTAGCTATTATTAGCAGTGAGGTCGAGTTTCGAAACCATGAGGACATGTTGCAGCTGTGCAATGAACTGATGCAGCCGCACTTGGAATATTGCGTGCAGTTTTGGTCAATACATTATAGGAAGAATGTGGAAGCTTTGTAAAGGCTTCAGAGTAGATTTAGGAGGATATTGCGTGATTTGGAAGTAAAGTCTGACAATGCAACTTTGAGGGAGTTGTGCAAGTTTTCTTCAGAGAGACGATGTTTGGGATGTTGTTTAACTGAGACGTTCAAGTTCATCAGAGGTTTAGATCTGGTGGACAGTGAGACCATGTTTCCTTGAATGGTCCTGGCTTGTAAGAGGGTGTATAACTTCAAATGGAATGGTGATATATCTAGGCAGATGTCAGAGGCAGTTTCTTTCCCCAGAGAGTGGTAATGGGGTGAAAAGCATTGCCAGCAACAGTTGCAGACTTTACAACTTTCCGGGCAATTAAATGGTTATTGCACAGTCATACAGACGAGAATGGAATCGTGTAGTTTAAACGGGCAGTCAGATTGCATTCACACGGCGGAGCAACATTGAGGTCTGAAGGTCCAGTACTGCTCTATAATATTCTATGTTCTATTTTAGGATTAAATTGTAAGGGAAGCTGCATTTCGCATTTCGCTCAATGCACTTGATCAGCAATCATGTTGTTTTTCGATTGAATATGTGAAATCTATTTGTTCATTGAGCAGATTTAATGTCAGGCCCATTGCTGTTTATTGATTCACGAGGGAATTTGTATCTTCTATTTATACTGTAATGGAAGAGTTTCAACCTGCCCTTGTTCCGTGAATGCAAATGTTTGTTTCCTTTACTGATCAGGATCAATGACTTCCGTAATGGAAAGTGAGAAAAATTATGTGCAACGTAGTTTTTTATTTCCTTACCAGATAAGAAGTGTCCTTTTTAATGTTCAAGAGATTTACTATCCCTTGCTTGCTGTTGTTGCTGTACCTTGTAAGTGTTCATTTTGCTCTATTATTCATATAAAACTGTTACTCTGAATTATCACATTAAGTCGTCAGATGCGGTGTTGGCTTATTTTAATCAAGTTCCTTAGCTTGCATCGAAAAGATAATCTTGCTTGATTTCACAGTGAGAAAAATGTCCATTTTCACTTCGGATTTAACCAAGAGACAATTCATAACATTAACCATTTAAGGCAGCCATAGTGTGTTTCATAAAATCAATTTCTGATATAAACTGACCAACTTTGTCGCTACGAAAAGACAACTCGCCATTAAGACATTCTTTCAATATATGTGAAAATATTTCATCTCAAGTCATTCACGATCTGTTTATTTTGACCATGTCTTTTCTACCATTTCATTCACTGGAGAAAGGAAAATGTATATGAATTCTCTTGCAATTTGATAAACGTTTCTTCATCTTCCAAGAAGAGACCACGTTTGCAATGCATTAATTTCGGCGATTTGACTCACAATTTATCCTGCTTTAAGAATCAAAAATGCTGGCAATAGCGTTTCGTTTTCAACACTTTAACGCGTAAAGTATAATGAGATATGCCTTGAACAGGCATTGGCTCTGTCTGTTTCTTTTGAAAAAACTGCTGTGCTCTTCGCACGTGGTGCATTTGTTTGCTTTGTGTGGGACATTCGCTATGCACTGATGGTGGTTTCAGAGTCTGAGAGTTTGCTGCACGTGGAAGCTGTAAAATATGGTATGAAAGATAAGTTGAGTAAGAACAATCTTGCTGAATTGTGACACAAGCTGAGGTTGCTGTTGCCTTTGTCTGCCGAAGAGAGGGAACTGCAACAATAGCTCAGGATTTGCAATTGTCAGAAATGTATACAGAATAATTGAAAATGGTCACATCCCACAAGAAGCTCCAATGAGGTGTAAAAGAAAGGTAAAGTACAGTATAGTCGAAGAAATGAAAGACAATCGTGTTTTTGAAATTCAGAAGTTGCAAATAAGAACTGAACTTAGACTTAATATGACTGAGGCAGAGCTGATCAGAACAGTGATTGCTAGGAATACCGTTGTAGCAAAAGGCAGATTGAAATGTGTTTAAATTTGTCCAACTGTTGCCTCAGTTCAGAACGAAGTACGTAGAATCATTTTCCATTTCATATGAGAAAGCAGCTAAACAAATGAATTGGTCAGTGACCATGTTGTTGATCCAAACAACACGAGTATGTAGTGCTTGTGAAGTAAACCCGTCGCAAACACAGGTTGTGTGTGGGGCGTGTGATCAAGTGAAGAAGCTATCTGAAATGCAAATGAGCTATTACAAGCAACTGACTGACGACAATTTAACGAATTTAACCTGCACATCTCTGGAATTTTTTTTGAAAGGATTAAACAAATATGTACAAGATAGTCAGTGATTGTTGAGATAAAAGCACATAACATTTTAAAGAAATCGCTTGTGTGGGTATGATTTGCTCATGTACGCCAGTTCAAGCAGCTAAGTAAACAACATTTTGCAAAGTCTTTCTTTGATGGCGAGAGGGGAGGAAATTTTGGATATGGAAGTACTATTGGCAGGAAATCTTGAACTCTATAGAATTCACGTTAACATTCGGTGTTGAGGTTGAAGTGTCAAAGCATGATGAAGTCATTCTCGCGCCCACAGAGAATCCCTGGTCCCAGAAATAAAAATCATCTTTGCTTGTGTTACAAATAGATCAGAGACCGGAGTGATGTCTATGTGGTTGAAAATGCAGTGGGAAATCAGCCAACAGAGTTATTGCAGGAAGTGTAGCCTGGAAATTTGCTTGACTGTGCAGTAACAAGTTCGCAAAGGTACAGTTTGAAACAAGAGAGATTTCACTGTAAAGACAAGGTAGTTGACGTTAAAATATCAGATACGTTGGTCGATTGCCTGTGAAAAATGAACAAGTATAAATGGTGTACAAAGTAAAATGTTTTAGTTCAGAAACGCAAACTGAATAGCAACAAAAATATGAATTACCGGATCTGTAATATAACAAACCATTCTCAGAAGAGTAATTTCAGTGAATTTCAGAATATTACTTTTCGAAAAATGAAGTCTTTATTCGGCAAATCAGTCCATCACATGTTCTGTTGGATGAAATAAAATGGCAGAGGTTGACGAAATTTATCGCAGGTGGGTTATGGAATTTAAGTGTTCCATGTTGGACATGAGTTGAAGGTGCCGGTGTTGGACTAGGGTGAACGAAATTAAATATTACACAATACTTGATCCAAGTTATATTCTCAAGGTAACTTCAAGTTATCGAACGAAAGGTGTTATCTCAGCCATTCGTCAATCTTATTTCAAGTCCACATTACTTAAAAAGGGTTGTGGGATTTAATGTTAATGATCCAAAGCTAGCAAACACATTCCCAAAGATGGAATACTTACTCCAAGTTTCTTCAAACATTTGAGCCAAATAACACTGTGAACGTTTGCTTTAAATTTTGTGTCTTAGGGTCCTATTCCACAACGATCTAACGAATAGACAGGGCTTCAAAAGCTAGTGAATCCAAATAAACCGGATGGCATATAAGCTGCTGTTGTGTACTTTTAAGTTTATAAATCACAGTCAATCACTGGCCCCTACAAGTCGAAATTATGTACATAGATTTGATCATGGAGTTAGACAATATTTACCATTGCACAGAAAGTAACGAAACCGAGAGCAAAAGATACATCAAAACTGCGCAATTTTTCTTGAAGAGATAAGATGTTTATGCCACTGCCATGACGTGAACATTTAAAACCTAAATGTTTTGTATCTTATGAGAGCGAAAGGAAATTGAGTAAGATGAAGTATTTAATAAGAAAGTCAGAGAGAAATTAATGTCACTGATGGTGACATGTGAAAATGTTCAAAAGATATTTTGGTAACAAAACAAAGAAAAATGACAATATGTTAGTGATGAAAAAAAGGAGTGAAGAATCAAGTTCACGTGATTCTAATTTAGACATTCCTCAAATTACATGCAACAAAGAGGAAGTATTTTCTTTAATGCTTTAAATGATTGAGTTACGTTCTCAAAATGACCTGGAGGGTTGCAGACGCATGAGATATGCAGGAAAAGTTGATCAGTCAGAACCTGGTTATGCATGATTTCACAGATATATAAATGTACATCAGTTAAGTAACATCCTTATCAAATTAGCATTCTCAAATTGGAAGAGATTGACAATCTGATTGGACGCAGGCTGTAAATGTAGTCCAAGTGATTATCTGCAAATCGAGCTCACCAATAGTAATAATAACAATACCAGCTGGTACACGATTATATGTAAACCATCGTAATGCCAATATCGTCAGGAAATCTGGTTAATTTTATGTTCCACATTTGTAACACTGTATTGAGAACTTCGGCCAAACATCCTAATTTATAATTTGACGTTCCACAGACGACCTTCATCTGACAGAGGGAAGGAGATTTTGACTTCGATGACACCACATAGATTGAATGATTATTAACAAATATCGATCGGAATTAGGAATATGACGCTCAGATTTCAAAGACTAACCAATAATGTCCATCCAAAAGTATCCAATTTTGTCGTGTGCAGACACGATCTGTTGATTTTCAGTCACAAGTGAACAAATATTTTGAGCACTTCACAGAATTAGCCAATTCACATCAGGAGGAAAAACTAGCTGATAACACTTGGCTTAGCGTGGTTTTATAAAATCCAAGTCATGATCATGCCCATGACCTGGATCACGGGATTTGAAAACAAAAGTCATTGCGAAGTTTCCGAAACATTAACGGAAAGGGAAGGTGTGTAAACCCTTGGGACAGCGCATTTTACATCAGAAATTTGTATTCAATCGCACTGAATTGTTTTCAGCTGTAAAACGGGGACATTTCAATTTCAAGCTGTCTTTGTCTGCTGCAGTAAAAGCATGTGTTCTCAACTACTGCTGATTTCGTATTTTCGTGTTTACCTTGTTACTTGCATTTGCAACAGATATGGTGCTATTATATTGGAGAAATTAATAGGTTGCAGTTAAGTTATATATGATACTGTTATGTATTTCAGTAGAGCCGCAGATTTTTAAAAATGTATCTTGTCTTCTCTGTACGTTCAACGTTGTGTTGGAATTAAGTGAAATCTTGTAGTTTCTTCCATCGCGTCTGTAATGCATCCCCTTACACTTGCCTTTAAACCAAGAAAAGTCAGGGTCCAATCTATCTGACTGAAATATTTTGAGAGGGTTTGGTCTGGCACATAATAATGGTCTTTTGAAAACGTATCAAAACATCATCGAATGGCAATAGGCGTTGCATCGCCATCATCAATCCATCTCTATCACATCACAGATATCAGAACAAACTGTCCAAAATAGTTTTATTTGTCAAAGGTTTGTGGAAAGATTTGTTGCACAGGTGCCAATTGCAGTTATTGTGGGCATGGTCGTTTCCCTGGCAACCAACTTGCCACCTTGGTAAACAAACCCAAAACAATTGCATTGTTACTGGGGTGGACAGTGAGAGTTTTTTTCCGAGGATGATAACTTCTACTTGTTCGAGGCGCCATAGCTGCAAATTGTGGGGTGATGGATTTAAGAGTGATGTGGGAGTCATTTTCTTTACTCAGAGTGTGGTCAGGGCGTGGAATGCGCTGCCTGCTAATGCAGTTGACTCATCCACATTAGGAGCATTAAAACAGCCTTTGGATAAGCATATGGGTGATGATGGAATAGTGCAGGGGGATGGGAATAGATTAGTTTAGAGGGACATGCAACATCGAGCGTCGAACGGCCTGTTCTGCACTTTATTGGTCTATGTTCTTTATTCTAAGTCTGTTGATAGTATTATGGCCTCCTGTAGCCCGATAAAAGTTAAGTGGATTTTAGCATGGGCAACAAATCACTGCACTACATTTTAAGGTTATGAAGCAGGGTCACGGAGATGAAACGTTAACTTTGATTTCTCTTCACAGATATTACCAGATCTGTTGAGCATTTCCAACAACCTTGGGTTGTGTTTCTGAGTTACAGTGTTCACAGTTTTGTAGTTTTGTGAGGATGTTGCCCCTTTAACACGAATATGTTGTCCTGTGTTTTTGTTTTCAAAAAGGATTGTTGTGCAAAAGGATCGGATAGATCTGGAAATATCTACTTCAGAAGACACGTGCGACTTTTTTTCTGTTCAGGAAAAAAATGTGGTGCAACGAGAGGCGAGTGGGCAGTTCTCCAAGTTCAGCGTTTGGTTTGGTTTGGGTTTTAGCAAACTGCGATTATTTTACAGCTGTTGTCATGTTTTAGCTGGGAACCAGAGAAGGTGCTGTTGACGCAAAAAGGCAGTTCCATGCTGGTCGTTTCCTCTCTGACATTGCTCCTGTTTTAAAAAAAGTGTTTTTCTTGGCAAGAGGGTGTTTCAAGAATATGGCAAGTATTTGGAACAGTCTCATTACGTTTCGATAGAGTCGATTATGTTTTGACATGATTTATGTTATTCTATATTCCTTTATCTTTATTAATGTATATATAAATTCCGTTTTTTCCAAACCGAGTGATTGGAGACAGTTGCATCACTCCTGGAATATCCAGTTTCACCTGCTTAAAACAACTCGAAAAGTTAGGGTCCCAAATACCTTATTGAAATATTTTGAGGGGATCTGTCTTGGTCCACAACAATTATTATTAAGGAAATTTGCAGTTTGCACTTCTATCGTGAAGTGCTGATTTCAGAATTTTATTTCTTGGGTACATTCGTAGTTTCTTACAACTGACTCTTGGATCAGCTGAGTTAATCATACGAATTCAGAGCGTTGATTAAGGATAATTGGCTTCAACTTGGGCCACCAAACGCATGTCAAAATTAAGTAAGTTGTCACAAATATTCAAGATAGTCATTAATACAGCAAATACGGTGCGTTTTCACAAACGAGCTCAATATCACTTACTCGATTTCAGCGGATGAAAAATAAGCTCAGTTTATTCTTCTAATCTTGAGACACTATCATAATAGTATGATGAATCACATCTAGAAGAGTAAAAGTAGTTGTTTTGCCTACACGACCCAAATGACCATGAGATCAATGACCTATCCTTCTTGAAGCCACATCGTCATACCTTCATTCCATGTTTGTTGTCCTTTGTAGCATTTCAAAATCTGTCAGTAGATGACTTTCATCTGATAGTTGCAAAATTGCAAAGAATGTCGACATTTCACAAAAATCTTTTGCATTTCATAAACGATATCGTACATTTCCAAGCATTTCTTCGCCATTTTAATCTGTCTTCAGAGCAAAATGCTTATTTTTTTGGACCACAAGATAGGGTTTTTTTTTTCTTAAACCAGTAGTACGCTACAAAACTGATGTTGCAATTAATTGCTTCTTTGTTCTTCCCATAGTTAATGTAACAACGATAGGGATCCTCACTCACAGAAACTGTGTTCTTTCCAAGTGTGTCACTCGCTATCTCGTGGCCATGGCTGCAGCAGACCTACTTGTCGTTGTCCTCGACTTGATATTGAGGCAAATTCCAATTCGGTATCCAGATCATTTTATGTTCTTTCATTCCATCCGATTGTGTAATGTCCATGCTGTCCTGCTTTACGCAGTGACAGACTGTTCGGTGTGGTTCACTGTTACTTTCACGTTTGATCGATTTATAGCCATTTGTTCCCAGAAACTGAAAACTAATTACTGCACTGTGAAAACAGCAACCTTGGTTCTAGTCACTGTCGTTGTGCTAAGTTGCTTAAAAAATATTTTCTGGTATTTTATGTTAAAGGACCGTTATTTGCTTCAGAACTATGCATGGTTTTGTTGGATTTCTCAAAGTAATTGGAATTCACCTGCCTGGGCGTCAATTGAGTTCCTACATTATATACTAACTACAGCCATCCCATTTTTGCTGATTGTGCTGTTTAATGTTTTCACTATAAGGCACGTTTTAGTGGCAAGCACAGCACGCAGGAGACTCCAGCGTCAAAGTAGTGGGGAGCCTGCCCGAGACCCAGAGATGGTGCAGAGAAAAAGGTCCATTGTTTTGCTGTTTGTTATCTCAGGCAATTTCATTCTCTTATGGTTTGTCTTTATGCTGTATTCAATATGGAACCGTATGTCTGGTTTGGAACTAACCTCGATGTTTCTGCATAGTTTTGTACAAGAAATAGGTTTCATGCTCCAGCTCCTAAGTTGCTGCACAAACACATGTATTTACGCAGTGACACAGAGAAGATTCCGTGAGCAAATCAAAAATCTATTGAAATCACCATTTGTTTCTATAATTAATGCACTTAAATGAGTTGAGTATCGGAAGAATGTTTGAAATATGGATTTATTCCCATCACAGCTACTTTTCAAGCTGTTATGCTGAAAAACAGCAGTTAAATTGGAAAATACTAGCATTTTTGAAGGCATATTCAATTACATTCTCTACAACCAGAAAAAGTAGTGAACATCCTGTTGACGTTAGAAATGTTGAAATGACAGAATTCACAAATTCTAAAAGGACACTCGAAGAATGTGTGATCTGGTTTTATAACGATATGTGCTTTAATGAATAAAAACATTTAAAACATCTGCTGACATGAGGAATTTGAACGTATTGCGATGCTCAGTCTTGTCCTGCCTGTGTTGTCTTCCAGATAAATTGTCAAAATTGAGCACGAATTCTGGAACAAATGCCATCACAAGGACGCAGGCTATGAGTCCATTTTTTTCTGCTTTCTAACTTCCATCGTATTCAATGCTCACAGTACAATGTGAAGATCAATTTTCAGTTCCCCACATTTGCGTAATCGAAACCGTAACGTGTAAAGAGAAGCACATCAAAGAACCGCGAGAGCAGGCAGAGCAGAGAGAGAAACCGCAGACAGCGAATCCAAGAGACATTTATACAGCAGCAGTAGGGCGAGGAGAGATGATGTTCAAAATACACAAGCAGAGACGACTACAGAGGAGACAGTAAAATAGCAACAAAGCTGGGTGAAACAAAACACAAAGTGGTTTACAAGAAAGGATTAGTAACTATAGCAACTGAACAAAGACATAATGCACTGCTTAAAGTTTATTGTCAAACTGACCACATTGGCCATGATGGCATGATCCGTCAAATATGACAAGACTGACGATATCCAGGATTCAGGGTATACGTGGCTTTGTACATACAACGATGGACACAACACAACACAGGACGATCCGCTATGATTTTGATGCCTCACAAATCGCGGCCAAAGGGCCCCTGGGAAACCTCCAGACAGATTTTTTACTCAGTCCCTTCATTATAGGCGGGGTAGGAAATATTGTTTAAAGATAATAAATAATTTTGCAAGATGGTAGTCCTTGCCCCAAGGTATTGCAGTGTCCACACAGTGGTAAAGATACAGCATACAAAATAATTGCACACAGGGGAGTGCCCGTTCAGGTTAAATCATGTCAGGGGACATGGTCACGGGAAACATCGTGAACAGAATTGCTTTCTCCTTGGGAATATTACAAATGTTCATATTCCATGCTATTCTTGACTTCAGCGATGCTCGAGAGGAGAACAAGAATACGTAAAGATGCTATATGTAAGTAATGAGCAGAGACAGAAAGACAATGAGTAGACAAAATCCGATGTATTTCAATGAGATATGGAACGACCTAAGAAGAACAACTGACCGAACATAATTTAAATGAGTGCAAGTTAAAACCGTGAAAGTCTCTGAGAGCATAATTTTGGGAGGGACAGAGTTTGGAACCCAAGACGACATGATGCAACGTTGAGTGGTTCCTTTCAACTGCTGCACTATGGGGTGATGGGGCAACTAACTGTGAGAGACTTGGAGGCGAAATAGACTGCCGAATTTAATTAAAACATGTCAAGTGCGACATTGTCCTTGCACTTCTCACCCCTGATGGAATGAAATTTTCCACACGCTGTATAGAAACATGCTGCATTTTAATGAAAGGTGGCACGAGCACATGTATTGATGCCCAATCTAAAGGTAATTGGAAGTTTTGTTCCCGACTGAAACAATATATGACAGCAGATGACTCTTGCACAAGTAGGCCACGTAACACAAAGCATATAAAGTTTGGAATAATGAAATGGAAAGTGTACTATTTAGAATTTTGGAGTTTTGGGAATTTATATCAGCTTTTTATTAGATGGCTTCATGATTGGATCTGCGTTTTTGAAAATGGAAACTGAATGTGAAGGGAGGACGTGAATAATGATAGATTATTCACTGTGGGATCGCAGTATATGGGATAGATTTTCCACGAGGGAAATAAATCAGCCAGCGGAGAACCCCTTCGTTGGTGGGTTAACTTTCTGTTTCCGAGAACGAATCACGGATGAAGCAGTTACAGTGGTTATGGAGCATGGTTCGAATATCCAGACTTATGGGAAAGATGCCAAAAAGAACGAATGGTGTAAAACAGCTGATGTCATTGATTGACTCAGTGAATTTGTTTTAACTTCGGAGCTATGGAAACATGTCTGACATTAACCTGCGAATCTGCAACTCTAGTCCGAAATATGGAAATGATTAATTTCTGCATCAATGGTATTATCGGATGAAGATGTGTCGTGTGTGTGCAATGTTCAAGAGGCAGACTCATGAAGTGTGTGTGTAGAACGGAAGTGGAAGTGACATTTGTGGCAACTTCGGGCTGCTTTGCGGTCCTCCCCCATGGCCAAGCTGTGATAATGCATGAGTGAGAAAAGGCAGCAGTATGTGTGTATTGCACAGACGTGGCGCCCCTCTACATCATGATATGTGTTTATCTTCCGTCCATACCAATTCTGTTCGGATTGCTTTTCCCTATCATCACGAGAGGGCTGAAGTGACCAATCCGAACAGAGGGAACAGTCAATGGAATAGTATTGATAAATGGAGGAAAGACATGAAATGGTCATGTAAAATTGGGATTGCACCTGTTCTGGTTATTATTTCAGGCATTCCGGTGCTGAAATGTTGTTCAAAATCGATAAAGGAAATGTGAAAAACAAAACAATCTTCTGATAACCATCGGGGCCACTAAATTCATAGGACACCATATTTCCACCCGATGGAGACATTGAATAACAATGTCACTAAGATTAATACCAGATTATCCGAAGTGTTTTCACGATATTAGCCGGGGGTTAATCAAAATGTACTCAGGCAGGAACTGATTTTCGGGGAATTAATACTGTGGGCTGATGTAAATCAAATCGAATAAGTAGAGCAATACAGGAAGACACAGAAGATACAGCTCGATGGGGTTGCCATTATTGAAGTGCTTGCTCATAAAATTAGTCAATTAATCAGTATAGAATTTGGGCGGCACGGTGGCACATTGGGCGGCACGGTGGCACAGTGGTTAGCACTGCTGCCTCACAGCGCCTGAGACCCGGGTTCATTTCCCGACTGACTGTGTGGAGTTTTCACGTTCTCCCCGTGTCTGCGTGTGTTTCCTCTGGGTGCTCCGGTTTCCTCCCACAGTCCAAAGATGTGCGGGTCAGGTGAATTGGCCATGCTAAATTGCCTGTAGTGTTATTTAGGGGTATGGGTGGGTTGCGCTTCGGTGGGTCAGTGTGGATTTGTTGGGCCGAAGGGCCTGTTTCCACACTGTAAGTCTAATCTAATCTATTTTTTTATTTGAAAAGAATGATAGGATTCTTGAAATCTTGGACAAAATGAAATATGTCATGTCCATTGTTTTTGGGTCATACACAAAGTAAGGCACGATTTGGTTCAAATACACAGTGGTGTGGTTCCTGATTGGGTCAGTTGTACTCAGTTAGCACAATTGATTCAATTTAACAGGACATTAGATGAATGCACATTAATGGTGCTCACGAAGTTCTGTCTGTTCAGTCGTTCCCAGTTGTAGGGCTTGTAACGTCAAAAGTGTAAGATCGGTTCTGATGATCCCCGTAATAAATCCAGGGACAGGACCATATACTCATCACCAGATTGGAAATATTGGTGTTGCCCAAAGAAATGACTATTCTCGGTACAACCTCTGATGGCACACATGCAATAAATCGAAATCAAATATTCCATGAGGTCACCTCTTTTGAAATGCAAACAAATATGATAGACTGCTACATGGTCACACCAAATTTGACTAGGGGCCCTAGATATCGGTGGACTGGAACGAGAGGAACTTGTGGAAATCACCCAGACCGTTTTAATCGCTCAGGACATGGGGCGGGGGAAGGACAGTATTTGACATTTACGACCAAAATGTCACATAAATTTGAAGCTTAAATTGTTCCATTCTATTTCGTAACTTTGCATCACTCTCTGCGTACCATTCCCTCAATGCCAACGTCCGATGATGCGCAACAAACAAGGACAACTGCATGCACTTACAGTATTTGATAAGCTTAATGATGGACTTATGGAGTTCGGAGACGTGGCTGCGGCCCCTATTCCGCACTTAACTGAACAATTCAAGACATAAGATAAGTCATACAGTACAATCGCGCCATCAGCTACAAAGGGAAATGAAGTTCTTCAAGAAGAGAGACAATGAGAATTTCAGAAAGAACAGTGGTGGGAGAAAGTATGTAACTGAGGAAAGAATGTCACTATACATCAATGGATCAGGATAGTGATTCATCTCGCACTAGGAGTTAAGTGGCAATTGTCAGGATGATGTTTTGTATGTCACTTCAACGGCATGGACTGAACAGGAAAGTATGGATCCAGAGAAAGGAAGAACAGAAAATGCGGAAAGAACACAATCCAGGATGTATAGATTTCATGTGATTGACTGTGATTCCTCAAATCAGTTGACTGCCAGCACCATGAGGACAAAAATACAGGAAAAGCAATTGACACTAAATTCAGATTTTCGGTTTTTGCATGGCAGATCTTTTCAAAAGGAAGGGACTGTTCAGTCTGCACATAATTGAGCAGCCTCCGGTGCCACAACTCGTCAAAAAAAGGCTCAAAGCTTGGGATAAAAATTGATGCCTGTGCCCTTCACGAGTTGAATAATAGTAGCTCCAAATAGTAAATCCAAAGTAGCGTAATTACGAGAGATTATACAGCTGCAGTTGTTTCAGCTGAAGACATAGATAAGGAAAGCTGAGACCACAATTAATTCGTGAATCTCATCTGGTGATCTTCTATTAATGATTTACCTATATACGAAACTGTCGCGAAAGCATTTCAGGAAACGATTCTAGTAAAATTAAGAGGGTAACCAGAGTCTAACAGCAAAGACAGCCCACATATCAGTACAGGGAATATTAAATCACAGGAACAGAAATTAGCAGGTAATGGAATCTGGTATGAATGCATCCATTGCAGGACACTCAACGATAAATTTAGGATTATCTAGAAATTTTACATGTTGTAGCCGGCAAATGTACTGGCAATGTACTGATGTGTCCATATTGAAAACTCTCAAGAACGCAGACAAGAGAGGATGGAAAGCATTATGAGGCTCTTGCAGGTACGAGGGTTTGACCAAACCCTGTCTTCAGAGAGCCATAAATTCATATGATCTGATGAATTGTAAAGTATGTACGTAATGAGTCAAATCATTGATGTGTAAATGCGAAAGAGCGGAATTAAATATTTGGGTATATTTTCATTTGTTCAGGAAATACATTGTATAATTTTAAGATGGACTCTTCCTACGAGTGTAACTTCAACGAAATCGCTGATGCTGGGATTGATTTCTTGAATGTCCTTTGAATTATTTGGTGTTGTACCCCAACGTACAGCTCTAAACATCAGTCTCTCAACAAAAAAAGGCAAGTTTACCATTCACTTTTTAATTGTTCAGGTATCAGAACACGGTGAATCCACATCAACATCACTCTGATCCTGAGGGTTTCACATAGTCCTAACTCTAATCATGAACTCCTGAATCATCATGGTTTTATGCCTCATGGAAGTTTAGATGGCAGTATCACGTCCATATGTTTAATTGGAAATTTACTGATTGCGAAGGGTGGATTACTGAAAGATTAGACTGCTGAAGAGTTTGGAGGTAATGTGATGCACTGGTGGCCTGATACAATCAAGGATCTGAAAATTGTAATAATGTTGAAATAACTACAGGCTTACAAGCTAATTTCTGTTCTGAAATTAAAATGAAATATTCCTTTACATTTGAGCCAGGAAATCAGGTCTTCCCCATGATACCCATTCTCTCCAATAAGAACGTTCTGGCGATTACGATCCATCTGATATTCAGTTACACTCCTCATGCAAATACGCTGGCAACAAGAGCAGGTCACAGACGAAGAATCGTCGAACAAGTCACTCAAAAGCTGACATTCCTAGGAGAAAGTGAGGACTGCAGATGCTGGAGATCAGAGCTGAAAATGTGTTGAAGGAAAAGCGCAGCAGGTCAGGCAGCATCCGAGAAGCAGGGGAATCGACGTTTTGGGTATGAGACCTTCTTCAGGAATCCTGAAGAAGGGCTCATGCCCGAAACGTCGAATCACCTGCTCCTTGGATGCTGCCTGACCTGCTGCGCTGTTCCACCCAACATTCCTAATCCTGCATATCTACTCCAACCTCAAGTCAGGAGTGTGGCGATAATCATGCAGACCCAAGAATATTCAGAAAAATCTTGAGAACATTCAGAACAAATGGGCACACTTTATCGGTATCATGTTCACAAACAATGAACCTCTCCAAAGCCAACTGCTACAGTCAACAGTGCCCACTATGTCCAAAATGTAATAAGAAAGGGAAGTAACAATTCTGAGACAGAAACTTCCACCCCCAAGTCATTGTTAACTTGAGCAACGGCAGCACTGGTTCCTGGAAAATTATTCCCAAGCCAAACAATAAAGTGGGCTAAAAGTGCATAGTTATTCAACCACAATTGCCGAATCATGATCATTCTTTCCTTCTGGTCACCGTGAATGATATAAACACAGCACGTGGCTTGTCGTGTTCAAGTGCGCAGATCTTAGCCTCCTTCTGAAGGTGCACATTTGGACTGAAAATAATTTCTGAAGATTGACCGACACCGACTTGCCACGCAAGAACCTATGAATTTAAAAGGAATCCGCCTGAGATTCAAAAAGGAGAAAGACCAATTTTGTTTACTCTGCAGTTAAGGGAATGTTACCAATTTTGAAAACGACCAATAAGAAGGCAATCTTTTGTTCCTTGTCGTTAACAACTGCACACAAAGTGAAAACACAAGGCTGTTATATCAGACACATTGATCCAATTCTCCACATGGCACGTTATTTGAAATGTGCAAATGTGTGAAAGGAGATATATGCGTTTTGGGAGAGTGTTTCTGGTGGCACGGTATTTAAGACTATGACCTCAATGTGTCAGCGATCCAGATTCAGTGCCAGCCACGGGCAACTGTGTGACGAAAATTGGAATGTTCTAATGTGAGTACACCAGTTTCGTACCTTTGTACAAAGAGTTTCAGTTTAAGTCAATTGTCCCCATCAAATCTGTTCAGGTACAGTAAGTGGGTGAGCCATGAGAAATGTTATGAAATAGGTTTAAGTCAGGAGTTGGTCTGTGAAGGATGCTCTTCTGATTGTTGGTATGGACTCGATGCCCTCAATGCGTGGTTTTACAGTGTAATTATTACATGAATTTACGATTTTTTTCTGTTTGGAAGCCTCACTATTCTGAGGTGCCCGGCATGGATCTGCATACATTGTTAAACATCGAGCAATTAGTTCAACGGATATATTGTGGATTGTATATTCCAAAACCGGAAAAGAAGCATTATACAAGGATTAATCTGCGCAACATTATCTATCCTGATCAATTTTCCGGCGATTACCATTGACCAGAACTCAAGAGAATTCACTCAATAAACATAATAGCAAAAAGAGAAAATTAGAAGATCGGTACAATGAAACATGCGAATCACCTCCTAACTCCAAAGGCTTCCCACCATCAGTTAAAGTGTTATAGGCTTCACCACACTTGCCGGGATGAATTCAGTACCAACGACATTCAAGGACTGTTGACCAAGTCCAAAAGAAATCGGCTCGCTTCAATGGAACAATATAGAAAGGCATTTGCATCATATGTAAGACAATACTCGAACCAAAAACATCACCTTCAAGACACATACTATGCTGACTTGGTACTATTTTGCCGTGCAATTAGCATCGTCTGTTCGAATCCTGGAAATCCCTCCCTGACAGAATTATGGGTATCCCAACAGTACAGAAACGGCAAAAGTTCAATAACACAAGTTTCCACCGCATTCTCGTGCGTAACTCAGACTTATTCGAGAGGCTGAGAGGGTGATAGATAGAATCTGCATGGACGTAGTTACGCCGGAGAACAGAGGTAGTTGCGTAACAGTTAGAGGTGGGTAGGGGAGGAATCAGGCAGTGCAGAGATTCACTGTGGTCATTCCCCTCAAAAATAAGTATACCGCTTTGGATACTGTTGGGGAGGACGGCCTAGCAGTGGTAAGCTGCAGTGACCGGGTCTCTGACACGATGTCCGGCTCTGAGGCTCAGAAGGAAAAGCGGGAGAGGAAGAGACAGTTAGAGGGACAGACAGGCTGTGCTGTGTACATGGGCGAGACTCTTAAATGGTTTGTTGTCTCCCGGGTGCCAGGGTCCGAGATGTCTCACAACATGTCGTCAGAATCCTTGAGAGAGAGGGTGTGTATTGGCACCAATGACATAGGTGGGAAGAAGGGTGGGGAGGCTATTCAGAAGCTCAGGCAGTTAGGCTGGAATCTAAGAGCTAGGAAAGACAGAGTTGTCATCTCTGAGTTGTTGCCGGTGCCACGTGACAGTGAGGCAAGGAATTGGGAGAGAGTGCAGTTGAACACATGGCTGCAAGGATGGTGTCGGAGGGAGGGCTTCAAGTATTTGGACAATTAGACTGCATTCTGGCGAAGGTGGGACCTGTGCAAGCAGGACGGGTTTCACCTGAACCAGAAGGGCACCAATATCCTGGGAGATAGGTTTGTTAGCATTCTTCGGAGGGGGCAGGGGTTAAACTAATTTGGCTGGGGAATGGGATCCAGACTTGTAGTCCAGCAAGTAGGTTAGCTGTCTTACAGGATGTCCACGAATGTAGGGAGGCTTTGGAGAAGACAGGGAATACTTGTGGACACAGAGATGGGCTCAAGTGTGTATACTTCAACGCAAGAAGTATTAGAAATAAGGTGGGTGAACTTAAGGAGTGGATTGGTACTTGGGACTACGATGTTATGGCCATCACGGAAACGTGGATACAAGAGGGACAGGAATGTTTGTTGGAGGTTCCTGGTTACAGATGTTTCAGCAAGATTAGGGAGGGTGGTTAAAAAAGGAGGGAGTGTGGCGTTGCTAATTAGAAATAGTATAATGGCTGCAGAAAGGCAGTTCGAGGGGGTCTGCCTTTGGGGCAGTATGGGCTGAAATCAGAAATAGGAAAGGAGCAGTCACCTTGTTGGGTGTTTACTATTGGTCCCGAAATATTGACTGGAGGCTCTTCAGATCAAGTAGATTGGACGGGGCAGTGTTTGTACAGTGTTTCCATGAAGCTTCTCTAACTCATTATGTAGATTGTCCGACCACAGCGGAGGCTATGTTGGATTTGGTGCTCGGTACAAAACCGGGACAAGTGATGGGCTTGTTTGTGGTGATGGTGACCACAATTCTGTGACTTTCACATTGGTTATGGAGAGAGATAGGTGCATGCAACAGGGTAGGTTTTACAATTGGAGGAAGGGTAAATACGATGCTGCAAGACAGGATCTGAGGAGCATAAGTTGGGAGCATAGTCTATCATGGAAGGATGTCTTTCAAATGTGGAACTTTTTCAAGGAACAGATACGACGTGTCCTTGATATGTATGTACCTGTCAGGCAGGAAAGAGATGGTCGTGTGAGGGAACCTTGGTTGACGAGGGAGGTTGAATGTCTTGTCAGGATCAAGAAGGAGGCTTGCATAAGGTTGAGGAAACAAGATTTAGACCGAGCTTTGGAGGGATACAGGATAGCAAGGAGGGAGCTGAAGAAACGGATTAGGAGAGCTAAGATAGCGTATGAAAAACCTTTGGCGGGTAGGGTCAAGGATAACCCCAAGGCCTTTTATGTATCTGTGAGAAACATGAGAATGACGAGAACGAGCATAGGTCCGATCAATGAAAGTCGTGGGAGACTGTATATTGAGTCGGAAGAGATAGGAAAGGTCTTGAATGCGTACTTTTCTTCAGTATTTACAAATGAGAGGGACCGTATTGTTGAAGAGGAGAGTATGAAACGGACTGGTATGCTAGAGGAGATACCTGTTTGGAAGGATGATGTGTTGGGCATTTTGAAAACTTTGAGGATAGACAAGCCCCTGGGCCTGGCGGGATGTATCTTAGGATTATGTGGGAAGCAAAAGAGGAAATTGCAGAGCCGTTGGCAATGATCTTTTCGTCTTCACTGTCAAGGGGGGTGGTACCAGGGGACTGGAGATGGCGAATGTTGTGCCCCTGTTCAAAAAAGGGAATAGAGATAACCCCGGGAATTACAGGCCAGTAAGTCTTACTTCGGTCGTAGGCAAAGTAATGGAAAGGGTACTGAGGGATAGGTTTTATGAGTATCTGGAAAGACACTGCTTGATTAGGGCCAGCCAGCACGGATTTGTGAGGGGTAGGTCTTGTCTGACAAGTCTAATTGAATTCTTTGAGAAGGTAACCAAGCATGTGGGTTAGGGTAGAGCAGTGGATGTAGTGTACATGGATTCTCGTAAGGCATTTGATAAGGGTCCCCATGGTCGGCTTATTCGGAAAGTCAGAAGGCATGGGATAGTGGGAAATTTAGCCAGTTGGATGGAGAACTGGCTAACTGGTCGAAGTCAGAGAGTGGTGGTAGATGGCAAATAGACAGTCTGGAGCCCAGTTACGAGTGGAGTTACGCAGGGATCAGTTCTGGGTCCTCTGCTGTTTGTAATTTTCATTCGTGACTTGGAAGAGGGAGTCGAAGGGTGAGTCAGTAAATTTGCAGACGATACGAAGATAGGTGGAGTTGTGGATAGTTGGAGGGCTGTTGTCAGCTGCAAATGGACTTAGATACGATGCAGAGTTCGGCTGAGGAGTGGCAGATGGAATTGAACCCTGTCAAGTGTGAGGTTGTCCATTTTGGAAGGACAAATAAGAATGCGGAATGCAGGGTTAACGGTAGGGATATTTGTAAGGTGGAGGAGCAGAGGGATCTTGGGGTCCATGTTCATAGCTGTTTCAAAGTCGCCACTCAGGTGGATAGAGCTTGGTTCTTTACCCAGAGGGTAGGTAGGGCCATGGAAAGCGCTGCCTGTGGGAGTGGCCGAGTCAGAATCATTGGTGATCTATAAGCAGCAATTGGATAGGTACATGGATAGGTGCTTAAGCTAGGACAAATGTTCGGCACAACTTCGTGAGCTGCTGGAAAATGACGCAGGAGAGATAGTCGTGTGGGAAAGCGAAATGGCTGTAGAAATGGATAATTAGCTTTTTTCAGTCTTCACAGTGGAAGGGATGAGAAATTGCCCAAAAATCTTAAGAGGTGAAGGGGCAATGTTGTGTTTGGTGACCATCATCAAGGAGAAGTTTCTTAAAAACTTAAATGGCCTGCGTGTGGATTACTCTCCCGGACAAGGTGGAACACACTCTAGATTCCTGCGTTGGCCAATGGATGAGACATTGGAGAGTTTAGTGATAAATTTTCAGGGAACAATCGAATCAAGGAACGTTCCAGAAGCCTGTAAAGTCGCTAAATTAACACTCTTATTTAAAATAAGACTGTGGCAGAAGATGGAAAATTATATTACTAATTAGACCAACTTTGTTCCTCGGTATGATCGTGAAATCCATCGTGAAGGATGGCTAATTTCAGAATACTTGGAAGTTGAGAGAAACTGGAGCAGATTCTGTATGTTCTTCATCAAGTTAGGTCATGCCTGAAAAATCTGCAAGCATTCTTTGCGGAATTAACGAGCAGATTAGACCAAGAATGTATTCAGGAGAAAATGGAGCAATTATATTCGGGTTGAAACCAGTGTGAGTTCTAAGTAAAAGAATTGTAAGAGTTGAGCCGGTGAGCCTTACATAAGTTGTAAGAGAATTATTGGAGACGTTTCTAACGAACGCAATTTACTTGTTCTTTAAGAAGAATGGACGTACTAGCAATGCTCAGCACTTCTATTTACGAGAGATGTCTGAGAACATAGAACATAAAAGATTACAGAGCAGCACATACCCTTCTATCCACAGTGTTGTGCTGACCTGCGAAAGCAACCTGTGTCATTCTAATCGACACTATTCTATTATCTTCCACACGTTTATCCAATGGCTTTTTAAATGCCCTCAAAATTGGCGAGTGTACCGGTGTTGCACGCATTTTCTACTCTCTGAGCAAAGAAACTACCTCTGACATGTGTCCATTTCTATCACCCCTAAATTTGAAAATATGTCCCCTCGTGCCAGCAATCATAATCCAAGTAAAAAGGCTCTCGGTGATTGTCCAATCTGATTCTCTGATGATCATATATGCCTCTATTAAGCCACCTCTTAACCTTGTTCATTCGAACAAAAACATCCTCTAGTCATTTAGCAGTTCCTCATTAGACCTTCCCTCTATAGCAGGCAACATCCTGGCAACTCTCTTCTGCGCACTTCCCAATGCTTCCGCATCCTTCATTGAAACTCCAAGACCAGAACTGTACGCAATGCTCCACGTGCGGCTATGGTAGAGTTTTACAGAGCTGCACATGTCCACCTGGCTCCGCAACTCAATCCTTCTCCAAATAAAACTAACACCTCTTATGCCTGCTTAACAATGCTATCAGCCTGTTAGTGAAACTTTCAGGGTACGTGGCACTTTGACACCGAGATCTCTCCGTTCATCCACACTGCCAATAATCTGACCATTAGCCGAATATTCGGCACTCCTGTTACTCCTTCAAAAGTTATTAATGTCTCACTTTTCTGCATTAAACTCCATTTACCTCATCTCTGTGCGTCTGTAACCTGCAATTTCCTTCTGCACTGTCCACAACTCCATCAACTTTTGTGTCATCCGCTAAATTCCAAACCAAATTTTCTTCACTCTCAACCCAATCATATATATAAAAAAATGCAAAATGCAGTGGCCTGAAAATACATTCTTGCGGGACACCGCTGGTAACTGAACTACAGCATCAGCATTTCCCATCAACCACTAAACTCTGTATTCGGACAGCCAGCCAATTTCTCATCCAAACCGCTGAATCACCTCAACTCCATACCTTCTCATTTTCTGCAACGGCCTATCATGGGGCAACTTTTCAAATACTTAACTGAAATCAATCTTCACACCTCAGCCATTTTACGGTCGTCAATCTATTTTGTCATTTCTCAAAGGACCGAGTAGGTTTTCTGAGGCACTACCTACATTTCAAAAAAATATTGTCTGTTATTATCAAACTAACTCATTTTTAATGATTATGCATGCCAATAACAATTTTCAAAACTTTAACCACAGCAGAAGTGAGACTCGTTGGTCTCAAATTATCAGGGTTGACTCCAACCCACGTTTTGAACAAACACTTGCTATCCACCAGTCTTCTGGCACTATTCGTGTAGATTACGATGAAACAAAATTCAAAGTCAAAGTCTCGGGTTTCTCCTGACTAGCTTCCCAGCGAATTCTAGGATAAATCCCATCTAGCACAGGAAACTGAACTATTTTTACACTTTCCAGATTGGCTAACACTTCCTCCTTATGAATCTCAATCCCATGTCTTCTGATAGCCTCTATCTCAGTATTCCCCTCGACATCATTGACTTTTTCCTGTGTTAATGCTCACGAAAAATATCCATTTCGCTCTCTCCTAGCTCCTAGCTCTCGGTGCACAATTTCCCACAACCGTCTTGACTGGCCACAATCTTACTCCCGTCATTCTTATATTTCTGACATACCTATAGAATGTTAAGGGTCATCATTGATTCTACCTGCGAAACATTTCTCCTGTCCCCTCTCCCTCTGCTTCGCTCACTCTTTCGGTCCTTTCTGGGTAACGTGTAACGCTCAAGTGCCATAACTAAGCCTTTACGTCTCATCTTTACGTAATCCACTTTCTTCCTCTTAATAATAGATTCAGCGACTTTGGGAAACCAAGGATCACTCGCTCGAAAACTTCCTCCCTGTATGCAAAATACATACTTATCTAGGACACGCAGCAAGCTGTTCCAAGAACAAGCTCCACAAATGAATTGTGCCCACACCCTGCAGTTTCCTTCCCGATACACTGCATCCTTGATCTACCTAATGGCATGATAATTGCCTTTCCTACACGTGTAAGTCCTGTTCTCTCTTATATATCTTTCCGTTTCATACGCTAAAATAAATGTAACCGAGTTTTGGTCACTATTGCCAAAGTACTCAACGAACTCCAAATCTTACACTTGGCTGGGTTCATTACATGGTACCAAATCCAGTGTAGCCTCGGCTCTTGTTGGACTATCTACATATTATGTACAGAAACTCTCCAATACACTGAAGTAAAAACTACTCGAAGAATAGCGTTTCCCAGTCAACATTTGCAAAAATAAAACCCCATAACAACCAGACCATTACGTTCACTCCTATCCAGAATTATCATTGCAATTCTTTCCTGAAAATCTCTGTGCCTTCCCGAAAGTCTATAGAAAACTCACAACAGTTTGACTATCCTTTCCTGTTTCTATCCTCAGACCGTATTACGTCAGCAGATGAGTCCTCAAGAAACGTCCGTTCTGCCAATGTAACACTGTTCTTAACTAACAATGCCACACCTCACCTTTTATCACCTTTCCTGCACTTCCTTTATCATCTACACCCCAGACTCTGCAACACCTGGTCGTGTACCTAGTCTATCCATGTTACAAAATAGCAGGATTTCGATGTTCCAGGTCCCAACTGATGCTGTAGGTTCAGCCACCTTTTTAAACAGATGCTCCTGGTGTTGAAGTACACATACTTTCTGATTGCTGACACACTGCTGCCACCTTGAAGACTTATCTATGACTTTTCTACTTCCAATCTCTAGTGCACTGCACATGCAATTCAATTTCCCATCCCCCTCCTGAATTCGTGTAAACTCTTGTGAAGTGTATGAACAAATTTGCCACCAGAGGCCATTGGTAGCCTTCTGGTTCAGGTATATTCCATCGCGTTTGGAGAGATCCCACCGAGCACAGATTGAGACCCAATTATCCAGGCATACAAAAGCAACCGTGTCGCCACGTTCTCAACAAATCTTTCTATTCCTCGCCTCGCTAGCACGTAACATGTGGAGCAAAGCAGAGATAACACCTCTGTTTGTTCTATCTCCAAGCTTCCACCAGAGCTACCTTGGATTTTTGCCTTCCATCCGCAGCCCATTTCCTAATTAAGACTTTAGTGCTGGTTTGGATCAAGGCTTGAGACTGCTTTCCCTTCCATCTTAAGGATGCTAAAATGAAGAACCGAGCCATCACAGACCCTGGTACCTGGGAGGCATCACACAAAATGTGAGTCTCTCGGATCCCACATAATCTCCCATCTGCCCCCCAAATTCTGTAGTCCACAATAATAATGATCTCCACATCTCACCCTTCTCTTCTGAGCAACAGGGACAGACTCTCTGCTAGAGACCTGTATCACATGGTACCCCTGGTGAATCATCACCTCAAATGGATCGCAAGCAGCATATTGTCACTGAGGGGAATGTCCACAGGGGATTAATGCTATATCTGTCTGTTCCCTTTCTTCCTTCTGACTGCAAACCATGTATCTTTTTACCTCTACTGGAGGTGCGACTACCTCGCTGTAACTCCTCTCAACTACCCCTTCAGTCTCCTGAATGATCAAAGGTTTGTCTCCCTCTAACTCTATTTGCCTCACGCCGTTTCCAAGAAGGTTGTGTTGCGTGCACTTCCTGCCGTTGATGTCAGTGAAGACACTAGTCCTGATCGTTACCTGCCAAAAACTACAAAAGGAACAATCGACTGCCCTAATAGGTATTCCCAATGTCCTAAGTCCCGAAAGAGAAAATTGAAAAAGTTAAAACATTAACCTTTTCCAATCTGGCACTCAGAAAACGTATTATTAATCATCGGAGGAGGATGGGTGGGAGCCACGACATTAATAGTGTTTCTGGTAAAGCATCCACTCCAATATATTACCTTATTTACTCAGCCTTCGGTGTCCACTACTGTTCAGTGTGGACTCATCCTAGTGTCTAGGTAGACATGATTTGGAGTTGCCGGTGTTGGACTGGAGTTTAAAATGTTAAAAATCACATAACTCCAGGCTGCAGTAAAAATGATGCAGCAAGGTGGACAAGACTTCAATACTGGACCACGCTGCAGACCAGAAATGGAGAAGAATAGACGTGACAGGATGGGGAACGTGAAGAACTGGAAGTACAAGAATGGGACGGTGACATGATGGCTCACAGAAGAGTAGAGCTGGTGCAGGACCAGATGTGCATGAATTCAGACGAAACTGAGAGAGCTCCGGGAGAGGGGAGGGAAGTGTGTTACTGCAGGAGAGCGTTATGAGGTGCAGGATATTGAACTGATAAAGGGACTGAGAAATCAGATATAACCCCCGAAAAGAAAAGTTTAGAATAACGGAACAACACAGTCAAATGTCACCAAACTCCATTGTAAAGCTCGCTGATCAAAGAATCTCCAAAAGATGCCCATGTCTCAATATCACAGTGCACGCTGTCTGATATTTTTCTGTGGATGCAATCTTCCATCCTTCCGGGTTGGGCAGCAATATTTGCCTCTCCCTAATAGCTCCTTAATAAGGTAATTGCCAGCTGCCAACGTGAACTTTTGCTTTGTATGTATACTGTTCGAGTTGCCACAGTTCCACTCGGGAGGGGGTTCTGGGAGATAAACGCAATCACAATGTAGGAACAATGATATACTTTTTTTAGATGGATTTGTCCACCACCACCGAAAACACCACCAAGCCTACCCGCAAGGTCACTTCCGTCAGTGGTATTCCCATGCACACTGACGTCAATCACCGCAGCAGACACCGAAGACACTGCTAACGTCATGCATAAGTCCAGTTTCATCGCATGGGATGTCAATGAATACCCCACGTCTGCTCACGATCATGACAGTTAACATCACATGATTTGATGACGGCTCAAATGATACCATGACCGCAATCACTCCTGAAGCAGTCTCTGTCCCACTCCCAACTACACCGCTCCTCTAGGTTCTTAGCTGCAGCCTTGCCGAGGTTTTCTTTACCATCCCCAGACCTCGACCATATCGAGAATGAACGGCCAGTCCTCACTGAAAGTCTGACTTCCTTGCACTTTGGTCCTGAGTCAAGGAATTCCACACGTGTTTCCAAATCATTATTTTTCTTCTGCTGCCTCCGTCTCCGTGCTTCATATACTCCATACATTATACACCTCGTGCTGGTCTGTTAGCTGCCGCCACCCGCTTCACCTCCAACTGCAGACATTACATTGACCACCTCAACCTTGGTAATAGATGAGATTACTTACAATGTGGAAACAGGCCCTTCGGCCCAACAAGTTCACACCAACTATCGGAAGAGCAACCCACCTAGGCCCATTCCCCTATATTTACCTCTTCAACTAGCACTATGGCCAATTCACCTAACCTGCACATTTTTGGACTGTGGGAGGAAACCCGCGCAGACACGGGGAGAATGTGCAAACTCCACACAGACAATTGCCTGAGGCGGGAAATGAATCCAGGTTGGGGGCGTTTTGAGGCAGCAGTGCTAACCACTGCGCCACCGTGCCACCCAAGAATCTTTCCACTCCTTTCACATACTCCAACCTCACATGCTCACAATGGACCTTCCTCAACTCCTTCTGATCCAAACCCAAAGTCACCATCAAAACAACGGACAAGGGTGTGCGCAGCCTTAGCATGGTGGTCAGAACTCTACACCGCTGATGTCAGGTGCATTCCCATGGAATGCTCCTCCAACTGCTCCCTCGACCATGACCTCACCTTCCATCAACAAACCATTATCTCCCAAATCGTCCAAAACTTTTTCATCACCGCTGATCTCCCATCCACGACCTCCCATCTCATAGTCCCAACATTCCAATATTCAAAACCATGACTGCTCCGGTCGCAACAGTGTCTGTCCATGCTCCTGCCAAACAGAAACTGCATTTTCATATCTTGACAGCATCCATTCCTCCTTGCTCCAGTAACTCCCCACATTGATTCCGATCATGACCCACTTCAACCCTTCCTCCAAGACTTTCGTTTCCACAGTTCTCATTGACTCATCTTCACCATGAACAACCATTCCTGACAAAGATCCATTCATCATGGTGATGCCATGCAAGCCCTCAGTTCCTTCCTCTTCCACCAACCCTTCGAGCACCCCTGCACCGACACATTTATTTAAGTGGCAGAAATTGTTCTCACTCTCATAAACTTCTTCTTCGAATCCTGCCATTTTCTTCAGACCAAATCTGCACCCGCGTGGTCCCTTGCCATGCCTGCCTGTTCGTCAGATATGTGGAACAATCCATCTAAAGTAGTTAGCTTTGTTCCAATCCCCAACTTTTCCTCCACCGCTACATTGGTGACTCTGTGGGCGCCTGCCTGATCAACTTCACGAACACCTTCCACCCTGACCTCAAGTTCACTTGGACCTTCACAGACACCTCTCTCCCTTTCCTGACCTTTTGAATTACATTTCCGGCAATTGGCTCAAAATAGACATCAAATTCAATACTACCTACTACCACACCTACCTGGATTATTCATCCTCCAGCATCCCCTCCTGTGAAAACGCTATGCCATTATCCCAAATCCTCTGCCCCGGCCGTTTTTGCTCCCACGAGGAGCACGTCCATGCCACATAACCCAAACGGCCTTCTATTTCAAGGAAAGCAGCTTCCCCTTCCCAAGAGGTCATGAATGCCCTCCAGCCTTCCTTCCTCTCGTCCTTGAATCCCACCCCTCCAAAAAGAATAAGAATAGAATCCCACTGGTCCTCACTTTCCATCCCACCAATCTACCGATAAAGAACATCATCCTCCGCCATTCCCACCACCAACAGTCAGACCCACTCAGCAGAGGTATAATTTCTCTCCTCAACCCTCTCATCATTGCACAAAGACCATTCCTTCTTTGATTCCCTCGTTTGGTCCACACTCCTCAAAATGCCACTTTCCGCTTCTGGCACTTTTCCTTGTTGCTGCAAGAAATACAGAACCTGCGCCTTCACCTCACACCCTCACCTCTTTCCAAAGCCCGAAAGGGTCCTTACACGTGCAGCAGAGGTTTTCGTGCATATCCAAATACCTCAGCTGCTGTGCCCGTTGATCTCGATATGATGTCTTCTCCTTTGGGAGAGCTACATTTGAGGCTCATGAAAAGTAGGATTCTGCATGGAGGGGAGTGAAAGAGGCTAATATTTTCGAACCTGCGGAATGCTTCAGAGAAAATCATTAGAACACAAGCAACAAACAAGCCCACCGCTCTCTGGACGATCACTTCATCTGCCCCTCCCACCGCAAAGCACACGCACGTTGTGGACATCCATCTTTGCCAAAAGCTTGCCAAACTATGCTTGAAGGAAGAACCACTCATCATCCACCTCACAACCTCGAACGACATGATATCAATATCGAATTCGCCATTTCCTCATCTCCACTCCCTCCAGCTCATCTCAGAAAGAACCCTTCGACATGGCACTGTCCATTTGAACTGTTCTACCTGCCCAAGTTCCTTTCCATCTATCTGTTCCACCTTCTGTGCCTACCTATCAGTATCACCTCCCGGCTGCACAGAATTAATGCCTCCCCAGCGAACTTCACATTAACCCCACTCCCGCCAATTTATCTCTCATCACCCTTCTCCGCCACAACCTCGATGTAGAACTTATGCCAGAAAAGTAGATGTTCCTGCTCCTCGGATGCTGCCTGACCTCCTGTGCCTTTCCAACTTGAAGCGTTTCGATTCAAAAAGGCATGCAGGCTATTTCTACACCAACCAGGCTTTTACGAACAGTCATAAATCCTGCCCCTCTGAATGCTCTGCAATCGTGTGCCCACCAATGACATAACACTGACTTGGGTGTAGTTCACAGTGGTAGCCCTATTCCCCTTCTGGAACAAGCCATTTGTCATAGTCAATCGTCTATTGCTACTTCAGTGGATAGTAAAGATCTTGCCCGAAACAGCAATGTCTTCCCTCACTTCCCCTCGAAACCACAGCATATCCACCCTGGCACAAGAGCTTTACACATTCTCATGCTTTTCAGAATATCCAGCACATCTTGTTTCATAACATTAAACTGTTGGATAATACCAGCCTCTTTCACCCATCTCCATATGGAATCCTACTTTTCTCAAGCCTCAAATGTAGCTCTCCCTCATAGAATAGAGGAAACGACGAAATAAGTAGTTTTGTCGAAAGTGAGTGCAGCAAACGGACTTGTGCACTACGCTGAATATTTAAATCATTGTTTAAGTATTCATATCAATAAGAAAAAAGCAATAATACAATGGAGAGGCAACTATACATTACTTGCAGGAATGGAGGCATTCTGCAGGATTCAACTCATAGCTCCTCAGTTAAAGCTATTTACCAACTCATCCTTGTCATTCACATAGAAAATGCAGCAATTAATGACTGGAGTGATATGTGTACTCTCTTTCATCATGAGGCTTATTCTGTTCTCGACGCTGTTTCAGTGTTCCCGTACGCATATTTGTGCCAGGAACAAGTCTACTGTCATTATAAATGTGCACTACCTTTTACTAATTTTACAATGCCCTGGAGTGGGTATTTTACATTGTTATTGAGCTTATTTCTAAATTGTTGTTGTTTTGCAGTGTAAATACAAGTGTGGGCAAAGAGAATGAGGAGCTGCATCATGGCAGAGGCACGTTTTCTTACAATTTGGAGATCTGAGCCAGAGGTATGAAATTCAATATTTGCAATTCAAAAATAGTATTATAAACAAGCGGTGTCGCGAATAAAATCACGAGAGTATCCAATATACTAAAGTGTACAATAATCAATTTTCCTTCGCTTCTACACCACTTCGTCTTTCTGATTCTCTGCAAAGTTTCAGTGCTGGAGCCCATGTTGTATTTTGCAATGCGTCTGACTGTCAGAACATTGAACAGTAGAACAAGAAAGAACGGGAGAAAATAAGTTAATATGAAATCAAACTTGACAATTACTTTCCATGGTGCGTAGTCAGGAAACATGAGTTTCAATCTCATTATCAGAGAACACTACCAATAAATCGATCATCATGTGCAAAGCGCCAGTGAAGAGTTTCAATGCAGCCCAGTACGCTCACATTTGTTCGAGCAATGTCGTCATTGTCGACAGGAATAGTGACAGAAGACTGGAGAATAGAAAATGTTGTCCCCTTGTTCAAAAACAGGAATGCATGCCACTCTGTACTTTAAAGAAAGGTGACCATTTCTTCGCTTGTTGATAAGTCTTGGAAAAAAGTCCAAGAGATCGGATTTCGTATCATTAAGAAAGAAATACGTTGATTAACGATTGTCAGCACGGTTTTGAGGAGAGTAGGTCGTTATTCACAAACTTCATTGAGTTGTTTGAGAAGATCGGCAAACATGCAGATGGGAGTAAAACGGTTGATGTGGTGTATGCGGATTTCACCAAAGCGTTTGTTTAGGTTCCTCAAAGTAGGCTATTACCTAAAATGCGGGGGCAAGGGATTTGGGGTGATTTAGCTGTTTGGATCAGAAATTGGTTAGCTGAAAGAAAGAAAAGAGTGCTGGTTCATAGGAAATCCTCATGCTGGTGACGGTTAGGAGTGGTGTACCTCAATGACCTCTTTTGGTGCAACTGTTGTTTTTCATTATTACAAATGACGTGAATGAGAGCATAAAAGGAAGGTTTAGTCAATTTGCGGATGAAACTACGGTTGATAGAGTTGTGGATTATGCTGAAGAATGTTGCAGGATACAGAGGGATACAGTTAAGCTGCAGAACCGGGGCGAAAGTTGGCAAATGGAGTTTAATTTCGGAAAAGTATGATCTTATTCACTTTGGAAGGAGTAACTGAAATCTCGGGAACTGGGCTAATGGCCTTGACAGTGTACATGAACAGTAGATCTCAGTGTACCTGGGTATACATAGATCGTGATAAGTTGTTGCCACCGTTGATGGGCTTGTTGGGAAGGCATGCGCTGTATTAGTTTCTATTGTTAGAGAAGTTGAGTTTCAGAACTATGAGGTCGTGTGCAGCTGTACAAAACTCTGGTGCTGCCTCACAATGAGTATTATGTACACTTCTGTTTACTGCAGCACAGGTAAGATGTGGATTCTTTGGAAAGGGTTCAGAGGAGATTTACTCGGATGTTGCCTGGTATACAGGAAGATATGACGAGGAAAGGTTGAGTGACTTGGGGCTATTTTCATTAGAGAGAAGAAGATTGAAAGGTGACTGAAATGAAATATATTTAAAAAACTCAGTGGTTTAGATCGGATAGGCAGTGAGGGCATTTTTCTTCAGATTTGATGGTTAACACGTGGACATATAGTTTTAAATTGAGAGTTAATTTGTTACAGGACAGGTGTCAGAGGTGCTTTCTTCACTCAGAGAGCAGTTCGAGTGCAGAACGGCCTGTCTGAAACATTCGTAGATTCGACAATTTTATGGCCATTTAAATGGTCATCTTGAAGACATATGGATGGAAATGGAATAGTGTAGGTTAGATGGGCTTCAGATTAGTTTCTCAGGTCGGCGCAGCATCGAGGGCTGAAGGGCCTGTATTGTTTACTAGCTTCTCACATCAAGTAACCACAAATCGACCAAAGGTGGTAGTCACAGTGAGCCAGAGAGAAACAAATGTGGCTGCAAAACCTAACTTGTCGAGAGAAAACAAGTAGGTGTAATGAGTAGGAAATAAATTGCAGTTATCCACCTCAGTATAAAGCGCGTGAAAACGACGAGGATATCGTGATAGATACATTTAAGCAAAGAACAGCTCCCGCATGGAACAGGATGACAACTCTCCTGAGTTTAATTAATAGTGACAAAAAAAGCCAGAGCGTTCTGATTTGATGCGAATACAAAGACAAAATGAAATTGTCTGGTTTGGAAGAAGATAAAAACAAATTACTGCGGATGCTGAAATCTGAAATCAAAAGAGAAAACGCTGGAAAATCTCAGCAGGTCTGGCAGCATCTGTAAGGAGAGAAAAGAGCTGATGGTTCGATTCTAACTGACACTTTGTCAAATCTTTGGCAGAGAGACATTTGGACTCGAAACGTCAGCTCTTTTCTCTCCTTACAGATGCTGCGAGACCTACTGAGATTTTCCAGCATTTTCTCTTTTGTGCAGTTACTTTGTTCGTTTTCTGCACCTTCAATGAGGAGAAAAGATTGGCTTAGTATTGACGGTTAATTTCCTTTGGTTCAAAAGAAAGATAACATTTCATTTATTTACACAATCCCTCATTGAGGAAAAAAAGCACGAGATCTGTATGGATGGTTGAAATAAAATTCAACGAATTCTGGAAGGGATGAAAAGTTTTATCAATCAAGGTATCCGACAGTATCAATGAAGACTTTCAGCGAACAGGACAACACTTAAAATGAGTTTCATTGAAACAGGTAGAAGCATAATTGGAACTTTGTGATGATTTGCAGAGTCAAAGGGCAATAAACATTGTCTGCGTTGAAATTTTAATCATTTTCGGCCCCTTCTATGACGAAAAATGATTTTTTGGTCACTATTTCTATCAAAATTTCTTTGATAAAAAATATTGCTGAACATTTACTTACTCAGGACCGTAATTGATTAAAAATGCATGGGAGCTATTTGAATGGCTAAAGTAAAATTCTGTGAGGTAAGTGACTGACAGAATGTTTTCTCAGTCATACCATTCAATAGTACAAGTTCACATTTGGCACCAGTTTCAACTCTGGGCAAGATTGATGGCAATTGATACCAAATTTACGTGTTAAGTCGAACGAGAGACTGTGGTCTCCAAAGGCATGAGGAATGCGAAAATTGAATTAAGACATTCTAAGACATTTGAATCGCATGTTTGTTTTCTAAAGAAAGCAAGGGTTATGAAACTGCAGTGAAAACAGATTGATCAAAGGTGATCTTTCAGAATCATTGAAGCAGGAATGCAAATATTTTATCAATAGTTCATGCATGGAAAATCATGCTGCGTTAGTATTTATTGGTCCTCCACAATTGCTTCCGGACAGTTTACAATCTGTCCCATGACTGGAGTCAAACTTGTTCCATCTCGGACACCACCCACCGTGTCCTGACATCTCCATTTCGATGTCGAGTACAGTCCCGGACGGCTGATCACTGTAGACCCACAGACACTCATTTCTATGTGCACAACACCTCTTCCTTACAAATACCCTGAAAGAAGTCCACTCAATTCTCCCAATTCCTCAGAGTACAGGGCATTTGCTCGTATTGGATACGTACTCTTCACAAAAATTACAGAAGACCACCTATTTTGGTCAACGTGTTATTCCCCACTTTGGTCATCCAGACAGACCTCAAGCGCACCTCCTCTATCCCCCAATCCACTGCTCTAAATTTCCGTTTAAAGCCATGGAAATGTTTCACTCTTGTCCTCAAATCCCACTCGACCAGTCTCCAATCCAACCTATCATTCTCAAGCACTTCTACCAGTTCTAATTAGATCCCACCACGAAGAATATCTTGTTCTCCCCACCAGTCCCTACATACCAAATGTACCGTTATATTCCAATTGATTTTCACACCACTTGCCCTACAAAGACCCCCGAAGCCCCATGCACCCTCCCCTTCGAACGTAAGACTTGCAATACCTATTGGCATCACCAATCCTTCACCTCCATCTTAGGCCCCCAAAAGTCCTTCCCGGTGAGACAGATGTTCATCTGCCCCTTCTCCAAATGAGTTTATTGTATCAAGCCTGACAGCCTGGAGACTAAACAATAAGCTTTTTTTTTTACTTTCCAGCAGCTTCCCTTTCCATCCACTAACACCAGTTTCAGGCCTCTCCCCCTCTCTTTCTGTCCTCGAATCAACCATTTCTTGCAGATGCCTGACTATTGCATTGCTAGTCAACGAGCAAACACGTCGCATCCTCCACTTGTGTTCACCTGTCCTGAACTCATCACATCGCCCACATCTCCCACCACTCTCCTTAAACTGCAGGTGTACTTGCACCCACCTCAGGCCTAAAGGAGTGTGACACCTGAAAGGTTGATTTCTCCATCTGCTGATACTCCCTAGATTGCTTCATTCTTCCCTCCTCCTCCTTGTCTACCTTGGATTTCGGCATCTGCTGTTCTGTTTTTTTTGTCTCTTCCGGATTCACATGTCTGCCAATTCATTTCCTCGACTAAAGGAAACAAGGAGAAAATCTGACATTGTCCGAGTTTTGTTTTTCATTGAATTCAAATTGTCCCTGACATGAATGGATTTGAATTAATGTCGGTATCGTTAAAGGCGCTGTGATCACGAAATCTGTGCTGCTACCATACTTCCACTACGTGTGCTTACACTTTAATGTAAAGAAAGCTCAGTGGCAGGGTGGCTCAGTGGTTGGCACTGCTGCTTCTCAACTCTCGGAAACGTGGTTCAGTTGTCGCGTAGGGGTGACTGTCTGTTTAGAGTTCCAACTTTCCCGCCATGTTCGGGTGCTTTTCCTTCCAAATTCCAAAGACGTGCACTCAGGGGAATTGGCCAAGCGAAGCTGTCCGTCGTGCTCAGGGATGTGTAATTTAACTGCAATAGTGAGGAGTAGTACAGGGTAATTGAATGCCTTTCGCAGGGTCAGTAAGGACTTATTGGTCCAAATGTCCTTTATCCACAGTGTAGGTATTCCATGTGTGCAAAAGAAGATAAAGAAATATTCTCCGCTGAGTACCTGCGTTTTCTCCCACAATCCAAAGGTGTGCATGTAAGCTGAATTAGCCATAGTGTTCAGTGATGTGCAGGCAAGTTGCAAAATTCAGTGGTAAATCAACAGTAACAGCGTAGGTAAATGGGTCTGGGTGGGTCACTCTTCGGTGGTTACGTGTGAACGTGGTGTGTCAAAAGTCTCGTTCCACACTGGGGAATCTGTAAAGGGCTATCGTGCAGCAGTGTTTCATTCAAGTGAACTTCTAGTAAATGTTTCATGAGCTCGATCAATCCTTAATCTCTGTGGCCTTTGGTGTTAGTGAACAAGTAACTTAAGTGTACAAAACATGTTTAATAATTCCACACAACCGACTGGTATGGAATTAAATTATATTCCAGTACATCAGAGTGGTGGTTTCCCGATTTCGGTTTGAACAACATTTTTTATGCAAAGTTTCAAAGTTCTGGGTTATGAAGAATTGTCCTACGTGTTTAAAAATGCAGTTTAAACTTCTGAATAATAACATATTCATGGAAGAAACCGACACAGTGAAAGGAAATGTTTTTTTTAAAAATTGCAGCAAGTGAGGCCAACTTGAAATACAAATACAATAAGACGATATTCTAACTGGAAACAAAAACGAAGATTCTACAGTGAATTATTGTGCATTGGTTATTATTTTCACAGCTTCTCCCATCCATCCCAATATCTTTTCATCTCTTCATGTCCCTCGACATTATTCACCATCCCTCACTGTCACTCGTTCTCAGACACGTCTATTTGCGATTTTGCATCTCCATTTCAACTCTGAAAGTCACAGTCTTCTTTCAAACTTCCAATTGCTTAATCATGTGTTTTTCTCCACTCTGTCTGTGTGATAGTTTCATTCTTTGATCTCACCCGATCTGTTACCAATCATTATCACTCAATATCCACATCTCCACTGTTTTCTTCCCGATCAATGTCTGTCCCTGCATGTTCTTTTGTTATTCTATTTCCAGCTTACAAAACTTTCTGATAGTTATTTCCCCGTATTTCATGCCTTCCGCAAGTCTGTTCCAGGCTCAATTATGCACAATATTACACAACAACAGATTGATCTTTAATATAGTAAACGTAATCCTGAGAGTAAGGTGAGAACATTTCTAGCTTTGTCTGTATAGTACTGGGACTGGAGAAGACATTTTTCTTCCTGAAAATATTTGCAACATATTTTGTTAGGGACATGTGATTCAGTGGTTAATGCAGCTCTTTCAGTCCCCAGACATATCGGTTCAATTCCATCCTCAGGTGACCGCATGGAGCTTGCATATTCTTCGCTGCTTATATGGATTACTTCTGGGTGCTCTGATCCCCTCCAAAAGTACGAAGATATGTACAGGAGGTGGGTTGGACAGGCTAAATTCCCCGTAATAGCCAGGATGTGCAGTGTATATATTAGCCATGAGAAATGCATGACCACATAGTTTGTGAAGCTAGGTTGAATGCTTTTTGCAGGATTGGTGTGGACTCGATGGGCTAAATCACTTTCTTCCACACGGAACTTATTCAATTACTTTAATTCTAATCGTGAAACTCACAAATCAAAGAAAGTGACAATCAGAGATTCTCTGTTTCTGACTCTTGGACAGAAGCCTTTTGTCGACACAAATACACAAGAAAAACAAAACTTCATTAACACGTTGAGCATACCAAAGAAACAATAATGAGTTGCGCACTTAGTCCTTAGAGCTTGATTTCGTCTCAGATAAATAGATGACTGATGCAGTTTTATCGTCAGCTCTACATTTCTGTATACGTCTGAATACCCCCACTAAGCATTCACCTCATTGGTTATCGAGAACTCCTCCTTCATGATTCCTTTTTTGAAAAAAAACTGTGCTCGCTACCCTGTGAAGCATAGTATTCTGAAGTATCAGACTGCCCCCGAGAGAACCAAACATTATCCCATTTCTGAAGAAATGATCTTCCCCTTTTCCTTCAACTATTACTCTGAATGTTGGATCTTAAATCAAACTCGTTGCAGATAAAATGCAATCCTTTTTGAAAAAAAAATATTGTGAACAGAGTAACGGCTTTTGGTCAATTCTTAGACACAACAAGCACGTTTGAGATAAGTTCAGTGAGAACTGCTATTAAGAACAGAAAAAGAGTTCACACCAATATTCCGCATCAGCAGCTGAGAAGGAAACTTATTCGTGATTGCAACAGCTGCGAGAATCAGGCAGAAAATGCTTTCTACCTCATCAATTAAAGCATGTTCCATTTCTTGAATAAGCATCTGCATGAAATTGTTTCCAAGCGATAGTTTAGCAAGACCCTCTCAACTGATTCTCTTAAATGGGCCTTGAAATAGACATGGAATAAATTCCCACTGACATTGATGTCCGTCTCATCGTTACTATTAGTTCCACTTCCTTGAGCAAAAGCGTTATGTCAGCGTCTTTGATACTGTTTTCAAAAACATGGCTTAATTTTACTCAAGAATTGAAAAAAAATGAAAATAATACAATAATCGAAACTATCCGAAGCAAAATGCACATTGTGCAGTTCATGAAGGAGCAATCCATTAACTATGAAAGGTCAGCTTCATTCATTTTACTGATAGTACTGATTAAGAGTCTCCAGACTAGAAATTTATCCCTTCTTTCGCTGACAGATTCGACGGATTTCTCGAGCAGTTTATTTGTTTTTTTGGATTTTACAGATTGTGCACAGCATTTTTTTAAAAATTTCATTTTAAAATGTTGCTGTTTCATTTGTCATATCTAAAGCACTCACTCATGGAGCCAAACCGATTCCATTCTCTGCCTGCAGTTTTTCATTCAGACTTAAAACTTTTGTCTGATGCATATTTAGATTAGATTAGACTTACAGTGTGGAAACAGGCCTTTCGGCCCAACAAGTCCACACCGACCCGCCAAAGCGCAACCCACCCATACCCCTGCATTTACCCCTACCTAACACTACGGGCAATTTAGCATGGCCAATTCACCTGACCCGCACATCTTGGACTGTGGGAGCAAACCGGAGCACCCGGAGGAAACCCACGCAGACACGGGGAGAACGTGCAAACTCCACACAGTCAGTCGCCTGAGTCGGGAATTGAACCCGGGTCTCAGGCGCTGTGAGGCAGCAGTGCTAACCACTGTGCCACCGTGAAGTCAAACTGCAACATGGGTATTGTGGCCCTGTTAAAGCTGTGGCAATGTTACTAATTGGACAAAAACACTTCAAAACATATCAAGAAGATAGCCCAGACTCTACCATTTATTGAGTTAAAGAGGAACGAATGTGCAAGGTTTTTCTTTCAAAACAGTTAACATACAACAAACAATACAGAATCGGCCTTGCTTTAACTTCATTAAAAGGCAAACTAAACCTCAACTGTTAAAATTAGCAAAATCACATCAATCCATGAGTTCTGAGGAAGTGTGACTGGATCCACAACGTTAACTGTGTTTTTTTCTCTGGAGGTGCTGCAAAACCCTGCTGTGTTTTTCCAGTATTGTCTGTTTTGTGCTCTCAGAAACACTGATTTTTTTTCTAAATCTGCTATCTCCACTTAATGGAGAAAGGAAAACCGAGAAAAGAAATTAACTCTCTAGTAGCAGGTAGAGTACGCAAGTTTTTTTTTGTTTAGGAAAGGGGACAAATTTATGTCCATCAGATTCGATCTCTCTCCAAATCCCACCCCAACTTAAACTGAAGGGAAAACTATAGCCCTGGGTCTTGGTGAGCGTGACTCCACCCACATATGCTGCATTTGCTCGCTGAAACAATAAAAACAAAGACTTAAGGAGCTCAATGGTTAACCACTGTTTTTGAATCAACATTCTGGCAAACTCATGTTGGCAAGAGAGCTCGCATATTCAGTCTCACGTTACAAAGAGAAAGGCACTCAACTTGGTGTGCTCACATCATTCATTTTCAGATTTCAAACACATGTATTCCATATGTAGTAGATATGAATTAATATTCCTGTCAAGGTTAAACAAGTTCTTATTTTGTATCAATTGTTCGCACACACTGAAGCAATCCATGCCCAAATGAAGCAAAGTCTGGGAAGAACTTAAGATGGATTGAGTGTTGGCAACTAACTTCCACGCCACACAAATGCCAGGAAATGAACATGCCACACAAATGCCCGGTGTTGAGTCCTTGTATTTATTTTGACACAAGAGAAGAAACCTACATTTATCAGGTCACGCACAGCATCAAAATTATAGGTTTAGCTTTCAGTATCTGTTAGGGGTGCAAGCTGCAAGTATCTCTGTCTGCCTGTCTGAATGTCTGTCTGTCTGTCTCTCTCTCTCTCTCTCTGTCTCTCTCTCTCTCTCTCTGTAACAGTAAAAAAGAAGTTTGGCATTCTGCTGCTACATTTGCAAGTTAGGCAATCAATGCCACTGAATTGGCTTTTTCCACGCGTTTGCTTATGAGTTACATCTATGTTTGATGAGCTACTGATAGCTGATTTGTATGAATGACAGCGAGTTCAAAGGGGTGGACATCATAGAATATCATGTAATCTGATCTTGCTAGGGATTCTCGGCTGGCAGACACAATTGCAGTGTGGGAAGTTCTTTTCAGTTTGAGAGGTCGCTCTGGGGAAGCCAAAATTTTGTCATGCTGTTACGTACTTGCCATGAACAGTGTCTGGGTATTCAGATATCGGTCTCTGTGGAGTAATTTCAGTGCACAGAAAAAGAAAAGTGATTGAACCATTGGCCCACAACAATCATCCTTGAGTTGGCGTACGCATTTCAAGCATCCTGCCAATATTTGGGAAACTTATCATTTTAGATCCAAAAGTCGAAAACTGGGCCAAGTATGTCTAACAAATTACGTTACTATTTCTGACATAGTGTCGCTGATTTCAAAGTCATTCTGTGGTGGGACAGAATGTAGTGTGCTCTGCCCTTATAAATTTTGCTTTAATTTCTAATCTGTAATAGACATTGTAATGATCTGTAATAATACATTAACACTTGGTAGGCCGACCACACATTTGTCCATTCCCCGTCGGAAACAAAATGGCAGATTTTCCAACAGAATGCGGTCGGTTTCGGGGTGGTGAATTTCTGAACGAATTTTATGAAATCGATGTCAATATGAACTTACGCAGGAATATTTCTCATAAATATTTATCTCCTTATCCTCTGGAGCTCATTACTAGTTCGAGATGTAATTCACACTGAATACATTTTCTCAAACGATCACTTCGCAAGTAGATATGTGCCATCGAAATGCAACTCAGCAATTCTGGTCTTGCTCAAGTTGTTGTTCCTCATGGGAAAGACTGAACACTGATTGAGAAAGGTTCATTCCCAGAGTGGCTTGCGAGGCTACTAACGCTGAGTGCTGGTACAGTGCTCATGTCAACAGGCGGATCCAAACCACTGCAGCTGAGGCAAGCTGCACTGTTCCAGCACACAGCCACACTCAAGAGCATTAGGTTGACCTCATATTCTCCGACAGTATGGAACTTAAGTTTGGGAATCCCTTCTCCCCTTCGTTACAATTGCATCACCACAGCATTTCAAGTATATTTTGCCATTTCTCCCGTAGGCTGCAACAGTCATAACTGTCCCTGCTCTATCCACATCTCCGAAATCACCCCAATTTCGAAAACACATGCTGCAAGGTGTCCCACGAATTTGTAGATGCTCCAGGCGTTGAGGTCGACACGTTTCAAATCACCTTTCTCCCTGCCGTAACATTCTTATGACCTTCTAACCTTATTTATGAAATGTGGGCGGCACGGTGGCACAGTGTTTAGCACTGCTGTCCCACAGCACCCGAGACCCGGGTTCAATTCCAGACTCAGGCGACTGACTGTGTGGAGTTTGCACGTTCTCCCCGTGTCTGCGTGGGTTTCCTCTGGGTGCTCCGGTTTCCTCCCACAGTCCAAAGATTTGCGGGTCAGGTGAATTGGCCATGCTAAATTGCCCGTAGTGTTAGGTAGGGGTAAATGCAGGGGTATGGGTGGGTTGCGCTTTGCCGGGTTGGTGTGGACACACTGTAAGTAATCTAATCTAATCTGCTTCGGGTGTAAACCATACCGCTTTCACAGGATCAACCTAAACTTGAATGAGACGCAAATATCAGAATTCGTCCACCATTCCTGTAGTCACTCGTTTAACCCATCTCTTTCCCTTTACTCTTTTCCTTGTCTCGTTATCACGTGATACTGGTAACAAACCAAAGATAGCGAATCTGTTTGTTCTAGTTCTAAGCTTTCAACCTAGCTCCCTGAGTTTCTGCCTTATATCCCCATGCCTTTTCCAACCTTGTCGGTGGTGCCGATGTGGAACAAGACTTGAAATTGCTCCCCGTACCCCTTAAGGATTCCGAAAGCACGATGTGAGACTTCACAAACAAAAGCACCTGGAAGGCAACAGGACCAGTTTTAGATTGTCTCATTTTTCCAGAATGTTCGATCTTTCTCACAGTTATGGAGATCCCAGGGACCAATTCTCTGCTCTTCTACCCCACACCCGTTACCTTATTACCAATGTGAGCAGACTTGGAGCCCAATAGCTTACCACCGAAAAGGCTGTCCTGCAACAGTATCCAAAACAATTCTGAAGAACTGTAATTGCCGGTTTCTCTTCCACATAACTCCAGTGACGGTCTAATGAAACAAAGCGACACCCCAGTGTGGAAACCTCATCAAAAACCAAGGCTCTATTTTGTGGTGGAGGCTGGTACAATTGCAACATTTAAGAGGCATTTGAATGGTTATGTGAATAGGAAGGGTTTGGGGGGATATGTGACGTGTGCTGGCAGGTGGGACTAGATTAGGTTGGATATCTGATCAGCATGGACGGGTTGGACCGAGGGGTCTGTTCCTATGCTGTACATCTCTATGATTCTATGACTGAAACCAATTTAAGGCATAGAGTCGTACAGCACAGAATCAGACATTTGAGTCCAACCAGTCCATTACAACCATAATTCACACTAAACTGCTCCCAACTGCCGACTCCTGTTCAGAATCCGTCGAAACGCTGCTCATGTACCGATCCAAATGCCTTCTAAGACTGGTATCTGTACACACACCCAAGACTTCCTTTGTAAGCTCATTGCAAACATAAACCATTTCCTGATTAAGAAGAATACGTCTCAGTATTTTTTAACTTAGCGCTATTCACTTAAAAAAAAACGCTTTTACTTCACGTTTTCCACCAGGAGGAAATCATACCTGCCATTTATCTTATTTTTGCCCCTCATGATAATTAAAATTACGCAAGGTCACCCCTCCACCACCAAGACAGAAGTGAAAACGATTCCAGGCTCTCGTTATTACTCACGCATTTCATTTCCAGCAACCTTTTGATAAATCTCTTCAGAACTCTCTCGACCGCAATCGTATCTCCCAGGTGACGACGACCAGTACTTCATGCAGTTCTTTAGGAAGAAATATGCACCCATACCCCTTATTAGTCTGTTCTCCAACACTGCCCAAACTACTAATTATGGTTGTATAAGTCCTGCCCTCGGTTGTTTGAATATAATGCAAAACATTTCAATAATACAAATTATCCTGTCATTCAGCCTCTCAAGACTGCTCCACTATTCATGAGGTTCGCGCTGATAAGCTCATCTCCTTTTTTTCTATCCTTACTATCCACCCTCTATGTCTGTTTATGGCATCCACACAATAACGTAGAAAGTTTCAAATTCAATCACTATCTGTGTCAGTGAAATCCAGAAACTCACAATTCGATATTCGGTTTCAGAAACTGCCCCAATCCATGGTATGGTTAACCTAGCAGCAATCGATAAAAAAAAACTTGCAAGCGAGGCATCAACCTCGCCGGGGCTAGGAAGGGAGGATGCTTGAGAGAGAGAGAGAGAGAGATTTAACTTTTCGATTCTTCTTCAGAACATCTTCACTGTTTGCAAATGGAAACGTTTCATTTTCATTGGTGTTAGTGTGTTGTCAGTAAGTAAAAATGTAGGGCGAACTTAGAAAATATGATTCACTGATCATGCCGAGTACACAGCACGAATTAGGGCTGTCCCGAATCAGGGATTTCTTACTACTCAGATTAGAGTTGGGAAATAGATGGAGAAATGCACAGCATCCATTTTTGAATTTAGATTTGGGAAAAGGCTGGGGAAATGTAGGAAAGATGAGAGAGTTTTACCAAATTATGCCAGTGTTCTGACCTTCAGAGCAGCATTATTTTCGGTCTCCATCTGATCGAATTCTTCCCGTCTTTAAAATGAAGATGGGTACATGGTGTTTCCTTCAATGTGCCAGCTTTGCAACACAAGACAGTGCCAGTCACCCATGACAGGAACAATCAGTTCTTGGGATCAGTCATCTTCCTGTCTTCCAATGCGCGAGTGAGTCGAGGATAGCACCATTAACTGGTTCTTTTTAGGCAGTTGGTACTCCCCCTGCATAACATTCATAACAGGAATTCTGTTTCTACCTCCCTCTCTTCGAGTATTTATATCGGCACATCTGTGAATAGTCTTGCTTGGAAGATAGTCTCTCTGATATGCAATTCTATCTTAGCACTGTAAGCATGGAATACTTGAGTGGGCTTCACCCCCAACCCAAATCAGGACGCTGCCGCGAATCGTAAAGCAGGACCCCAGGGGAAGAAGAATCCCAGTAACAATCAAACAAAGTGAGAAATCGTCATCCTTTAGACGAGAACAATTCGCCAACTCTATTGTGGCACAGTCTTCTAGTTGATGTTTAATTTCCAGGCAGTAAGTGAAACGTGGCAACATGATCTCACACCGAATAAACGTAGATCAATCTGTCGGAGTAAGGGATCGTTGTCTTGGACACAAGACAGGGCTCCTATTGGCTATCTGACCCGTTTTAATGTGCTGACTGTTCTGTCATTGGACAGTAAAGCCTTTGCTCAGGGTGATTGCGTGTTGTATAACAACAGGAGTGTATGTGGTGCCGACACTCAGAAAGCAGCGATAGCTGTCTTGCCACTCTTAATTCTTTCCTTCTTCTCTCCGGGTAAGATGCTAAGCACATTATAACACTTCCCTCTTTAGTATGTTGGCAGCGTCGATGGTGCGTCTGAAGGAATTCAAGAAGCACCTAGACCATCAGAATTTGTCAGTTCTCTTTGCTTTGATGCTGATGCGAATTCACTGATCATTTGCTGCTCAGAGCATAACCTGCAATTTACCCTGCTCAGTGACACCGATGGGAAAGTGGCATTACTTTAACTGCACTACGTGATGCTAATTTGTTTGCAATCTCCCCCGTGTGTGCGTGGGTTTCCTCAGGTTTTCCAGTTTCTTCCGATAGTCTAAAAATTCGCAGATCATGTGGGTTGGCCGGAAATGCAGTTTGACATTGAAAGGGTGGGTTAATGTTCGGAGGGTCAGCGCTGATGTGACAGGCCAAATGGGCTCCATTTACACTATCACCAATAAATAACAAACAAACCGTTCCATAAAGTCAGCCAGTCTCGTATCATCAGCAGAGACAGAAAGTAGAGTTAACATTTCAGAACTGACGTGTATGTCAAAGATCTGAAAACTTGCCCATTCTGTTGCAATGCAATCAAAATGGACAAGCACTCTTGTATTTTAGTCGAAAAAAGGAGGTATGTGAACTGTCCCAGACGTTTATCCTGATTCCAGGTCTGGGAGATACAATATATTCCCTTAAGACGATTCTTTTTTCATGTTTTCCCAACAGTGTCTCAGCAAAGCGAAGTCTTATGCTGACCTGAACAGTTTCTCTGAAAGTACTTTCCAGCCCCGAACCTGTTCAGCTCTGGGCAGCCACAACACTCTCCTTGTGTCCAAATGAGTTCCTGTGCAGGATAGACAAGAAACACATCAATTGAAATTGCCACACACAATCTGCTCATTCTGGTCTGAAAGTCCAACATTGAAAATCACTACAGGACATTGCGATAGAGCGAGTTGTAAATGTAGAGGAATGATATTAAATCTCTGCCCAGTTCTGATCTGGTCATTCCGTCTGGTTGGTCCAAGGTAATTCCCTGCAATTATATCGCCGTAGAGATGTACAGCTGGAAACAGACCCTTCGGTTTAACCTGTCCACATCAACCAGATATTCCAATCCAATCCCAGTTGCACCTGCCAGCACCTGGCCTATATCCCTCCTAAATCTTCCTATTCGTATACCCATACAAATGCCCCTTAAATGTTGCAAACGTACTAGCCTTCACTACATCCTCTGGCAGCTCATTCCACACACGTACAAACACCGTGCACACCCCTCACCCCGCGTGAAAAAATATCCCTTCGGTCTCTTTTATATCTTTCTGTTCTCACCCTATACATATGCCATTTTGAGCTGGACTACCCAATCCCAGAGAAAAGACTTTGCCTATTTATCCTATCCATGCCCCTCATATTATGTAAACCTCTATAACGTCACCCCTCAGCCTCCGACGCTCCAGGGAAAACAGCTCCAGCCTGTTCAGCGTCTCCCTGTAGCTCAGGTCCTCCAACTCTGGCAACATCCTCGTAAATCTTTTCGGAATCCTTTAAAACTTCACAATATCTTTTCGATAGGAAGGACAGCAGAATTGCACGCAATATTCCAACAGTGGCCTAACCAATGTCCTGTACAGCTGCAACATGACCACCCAACTCCTGTACTCAGTACTCTGACCAGTAAAGGAAAGTATACCAAACGCATTCTTTACTATCCTATCTACTGCGACTCCACTTTCAAGGAGTTATGAACCTGCACTCCAAGGTCTTCTTGTTCAGCAACACAACCTATGAACTTGCCAGTACGTGTATAAGTCCTGCTAAGATTTGCTTTCCCAAAATGCAACACCTCGCATTTATCTGAATTAAACTCCATCTGCCATCTCTGAGCCCATTAGACCATCTGGTCCAGATCCCTTTGTAATCTGTGGTAACCTTCATCACTGTCCATTACACCTCCAATTTTGGTGTCATCTGCAAACTTACTAACTGTACCTCTCTATCTCTGAAAGTTCCTTTACCGTTCTGAAACTTCCTTTACAGTTAGCTCGAGAAGAAGGGAGGAGGGAGAGAGAGCGAGAGCAAGAGAGAGAGAGGGAGAGAGAGAGAGAGAGAAATTGACTGAAAAATAATTTTGAAATCTTTATGAAATACCTTAGTGTCTCGAACTTTCCCTTCCAATCCTACTTCGCTGTTGATCAGCCTATGTCGGATTAAATAGATTAACCAATCACGGCCAACGAAATTCGGCGCATGTCCTGATGGAATCTTGTTCAAAAATCTTTGTAAAATGGTTTGATTTGTCTATGCAGGCAGGAACATCTTCTGAAGAAGTACAGCTGACTCGAAACTTTTACCGTGCCTTCTCTGACAGCACAGATGCTTTAAAAGCTGCCGAGTTTCACAAGCAATATCACGGTCTCGTCTCCACGTATTTTGCAATTGCACGCACTCCCCTAACACAGAATGTCAGAAGCATATTTGGTGCAGTGTAGTCTGCGTCTCTTTTATTTAATCCACGCCCCACACCCGGCACTCAACTAAATGTTGAAAATTAGTGTATTGATTGTTTGTGGGAAACATTCACTATTAAATCAGTGTCTCTCCCATTTCTCTGCAAACTAGTTTTGTCTACAATGACTTGTTTCCAGTGTGTGGAAATCTCCAATAATCTCGAGTTGCAATGGGAGGATGTTATGGACATGGAAACACTGCAACAGAAAGTCTGCCCTTTGCGCTCTAATGAATTGAATTTGATGGTAAGTTCCAGTGAGATTGAGATGGAAGGTGCTGGTAAAAAAATCATCCGGAGCATCTTGAGCAGACTTGGTCCCCCTTATTTAAGGAAATACATCATTTCATTAGAGGCCGTTCAGAGAAGGTCTACCAGGGTGATCCCTGGGTATGGAGGGATTGCTTTATGAGCTAAAGCTGAACAGGGTGGGACGTGAGAGGTTGGGAACACAATCCATGGCGGACTTATGCAGTGTATGTTAGTGCTTGAGATGTGCTTTGAGCAGAGAGACCAAGGGGTGGAATGATGCAGATAGTTGTAGTGACATCGCTGGTAGACAGGTTTATGAAATTGGTTTTGCTGCACGTTCCTTCATCGTTCAGAGCATTGCCTGCAGGAGTGAGATGACATGTTTGATCTGCATAAGACTTCGGTGAGGTACTGTGCACAATTCTCGTCAGTCTGCTGCAGGAATGATAATATTACTTGTGGAAGAGTGTAATAAACGATTTGAAAGGATGTTATCGAGATTTCAGGGTTTGAGGTATAACGAGAAGCCAGATTTGCTGGGATATTGTTTCCCCCGGAGTGCAAGAGGATGAGTGTGTTCTATGTAGAGATATAGTAAATCATAAGGAACATAGTTGAGGTGAATCAGAGAGATCTTCTCTGCCAATGGGGTGGACCAAATCAAGAGAGCGTCATTTTAAGTTTAGAGGCAAAAGATTTTAATTAGAAGAGTGTGCTAGTATTTTCATGCAAAGGGTGGTGCGTGCATGGTGCGAGCTGACAAATGAAGAGGAGGAAATAGGTAAAACTCTAACATTCAAAACGTATCTGCATGTAATCAGCTGAACATTTTCCCCTCTTTCCAAATCTTGGATCTGACAGTGCGTGGATTTTATTAAAGACCACATGGAGATGGTCATTCTATCCGTGAAGATTCCTGGCATTCACGATATGTGTGGGGTGAGTATCACAGACATGGCATTCACCACACTCTTTAACTCTGACTACATCAACTGCGGACCTCATTTTCTCCGAAATCACCGCATTATGTACGTCAGGGGAAGAGAGAGGGAAGGTGATATTGCAATTTAATTGAGGGAAAACACAGAGCCATTGACCAAGTTGCTCTCCTGATCTCTGCTCCTTAACGTTCAAATAACTGAAAGTTTCAAGGAACTTTCTCCCCTAAACTTCGTGATCAGTCACATAGAGTGCTCCCGAGAATACAGTCATTCCGTTCCAGTTTGCTACTGGGGTTGAGCCCCAGAATTTGGACCCAATCCATTCTGTGAGAGATTACCCCCCAACAACCACACACACACATTCTGTCTCACACACTCTCTCACAGACGCATTCACTCACAACCACTCTCTTCAACTCACATTCACACACATAGTCTCACACACTTTGACTCACAGACATACACGTGCACAGCTCAGTCGCAAACACTCACATACACACTCACTCTTGAACACACTGTGAATCAATGACACACAACAGTTTCACACACACAATGTCACTCACAAACGTACTCAGACGATCGAGGGGATACAAGCATGGCACGCACACAGAGACGCACCTGCATATACACAATCACTCACACTAACACAGATACACACGAACACCGAGAGACACTCACAAACATACACACGAAAATCAAAAAGGGGTTTAGACATTTGGAAAAGATTAGCACAAACTGCACTAGATGTTCCATAAATTGTCAGATTGGAATATGAGAGGATTTGCCTCGTTATGGGATAGACGAGGTCTGTCGTGGAAGTTACCTTTCCTAGAGTCAAATATTAGCGAGAGCAAAGAAAAATACCTTTTTTTTAAAATCTCTGCATGCAGAGGAACAAATACACTTTTCAAAAATGCCTTGTGTGAGGGCAGTGAGCATAATTCACGTATTATTTTGCCATTCTTGTCACGCTATCAAGGATACAGACTGGGAGGACTTGACTTGTATTTGTTTCAGTCCTTTGTTGTGGACTGACTGTTCTTATGTTTTCCCTTAACTTGAATGTTGACAAAGTTCAAACAAAGACAAGTTGTCTCCTCGAATGCAAACTGTTGCAATGTTCAGCACAATATTCATTTTAGGAAAGCACTTCCGTTTTCACAGTAAATGTGAAATTGGTTAATTTTCCATGACAAGACCTCAGTGCAGACATGTGCAACTCGGCAGCAAAACACCCGGTTGAATGGCGGGAGAGGTCCGAACAGCTGAATGGCTTCTCTTGTTGGTCTGTTTTGCTCACGGAGGTAAAGATTTAGTGTTATTCCAAGTGGGACGGAAATTTTTAAAGTCCAATTGGTAGTGTTTCGTATCCAATTGATGTGAAGTTGATTGGAGTGTCTTACTTAATAAGACACCCAATCGAAGGACAAATTCGATATTATATAAGGACATTGCATACGGGAAAAATTTGTACAGCGATGGAGCCGTGGTTTACGAAAGAGCAATGAGTAGGATAACGTTCGACAAAGACGTGAAAGCTCAATTTGGGCGCTTGGGAGGTAAAGCTAGCCAGGAAATCCAGAAAGAGAGAGCTAAGACGAGCAAAGAAAGGACATGAGAAGTCGTTGGAGGATTGGATACGAAAAATCCCTTCAGGCTTTCCATAGGTATATTATAAATGAGAGAATGACAAGAGCAAGATGAGGGACAATTGCGGAAAGTAGTAGGAAGTTATGCATTGAGTCAAATGGAATAGGCGAAGTCCACAATGAATATACTTTGTCAGTATTCACGCTTGAAAAGTGTTGTCGAGTGGATACAGGCGAACAGACTAGATGGGATTAAGATGAAGGAGAAGGAGTGTTAGCAATTCTGGATAATGTGAAAACAAATAAGTCCCCACGCCGATTGGGAGTTTTCGCAGCATTCTGTGGAAAGCAGGGAGGTGATTGCAGAGCTTTGGCTTTGGCCTTTATGTCATTTTTGTCGACAGGAATTGTGCTAGAAGTTTACAAAATTATGAGGGGCATGGATAGTATAAATAGACAAAGTCTTTTTCCTGGTGTGGGGGAGTACAGAAATAAAGGGCATAGGTTTGGGGTGAGAGGGGAAAGATATAAAAGAGACCTAAGAGGCAACTCTTTCACGCAGAGGGTGATATGTGAATGAAATGAGGTGCCATAGAAAGTGGAAGAGGCTGGTACAATTGCAGCACTTAAGAGGCATCCGGATGTGTATATGAATAAGAAGGGTATGGAGGGATATATGCCGATTGCTGGCAGGCGGAAGTAGATTGAGTTGAGAAACCTGGTCAGCATGGACGGGTTTGATAGAAGGGTCTGTTTCCATGTAGTACACCTCCCTGACTGTGTGACTCTATGGAGTATACCAAGTGTCATTCCCTTTTTCAAGAAGCGGAGTCGAGACAATCCTGGTCATTCCAGACCAGTGATCTTGAATTCGGATGTGGGTAAACTGCTAGAACACGTTATGAGATGAGATTTAAAATCACCTAGAAAGGAGCAAGTTGATGACCGACAGGCAAAACGGTTCTGTGAACGGTAGATCGTGTCTCACAAAACTTATAGCGTCATTTGAGAAAATATCCAAAGAGGTGGATGAGGGAAAAACTATTGATATGGTTTATATGGATTTCAGTAAAGTGTATGATTATGTTTTCCATGGTAGGGTATTGCACATAATGCAAAGGCTCGCGATTGAGAGTTATTTGGCGGTTTGGAACAGACATTGGTTAACTGAAAGAAGACATAAAATTGTGGTTCATACGAAATGGTCATCCTGGAGTTCAGTTTCTAGTGTCGCACCGCAGCGATCTGTGATTGGGCCACTGCAGTTTGTCATTTTGTATATATATGCTCTGAATGAGGACGTAGAAGGATATATTCGTAAATTTGTGGATGACACGAGGTTGGCAGATTTGTGGCTACGGATGAAGGATGTTGTATGTTACAGATGGACATAGATAAGCTGCACAGCTCTGTTGAGAGTTGCCAAATGTAGTTTAATGTAGAAGAATGTGAGCTGACTGACTTTGGAAGACATAAAAGGAATGCAGAGGACTGGATAAATGGTAAGATGCTTGGTGGTGTCGATGAACAGAGAGATCTCAATATCTATGATCATAAATCCCTGAAAGTTCCCACTCAGTTTGGGATGGTTGTTAAGAAGGTATACAGTGTATTAGCTTTTATGATGAGAGGAACTGAGTTTCGGAGCCATGAAGTGATGCTGCACGTGTACAGAAATCTGGTGCAGCCGCATTTGCAGTATTGCATACTGTTCTAGTCACCGCATTAGAGAATGGATGTGCAAACTTTAGAAGATTTCATAGGAGATTTACCAGGATGTTGCCTTATATGGAAGTAAGGTCTTACGAGAGACATTGATGGACTTGAGGCAGTTTTCGTTCGGTTAAGGAAGATTGAGAGGAGACTTAATTGGGATGTATAATACGATCAGACGTTTACATCGGTTGGACATTGAGATCCGTTTTAACTCGAATGACGATGGCTAGATTGAGAGAGTATAAAACTTTAAATTGAGACTTGATAGATATTGGATAGATGTTGTAGGTCGTTTCTTTACTCAGAGAGTAGTACAGGTGTGGAATGGCGTGCATGCAACAAGAGGAGACTGGCCAATTTTAAAAGGACATAAATCGTCATTGGATACACATGGATGAAAATTGAATAGTGCATTTTAAATGGGCTTCAGGTTGGTTTCACAAGTCGGTGCAGGGCCTGTACTGCGCTCTAATGGTCTAAGTTCTATGTTGTACGTTCCAGCATAAGAAACATAAGGAACAGGAGTATGACATCTGACCCCTCAAGCCTGCTTCCTCATTCAATAAGATCACGGAAGATCTTTTCGGGTCTCAATTCAACTTACCCATCCACGCACAAAATCCTGCACTTGTCAAGTACAAATCTATCTTTGCCTTTGCAACATGCAACGTGACAGACTCAACTGCATCAGGTGGCAGGGAACTTTACAGATTCACACCCCTTTGGGTCCTGAATAATTTCTTCAACTGATCGTATATCTGCTTGTCCTTATTTTGAAGGTATGTCACCTCGTTTAAACTTGACTGACGCATGGACAAAAACGTCCCTGTTTCTATCTTAACTGTTCTCTTCATAAGTTTACATATGGCTATAAGACCGCTTCCATTTTTCTAAATTCCAATGAATGGCGGCTTGGCTACGAAATCTGTCCTCGCAAGGCAACCCTCTTCACTCTAGAATCAATTTTGGGAACCTCCTCTGCATCCCGTACAGTGTAATTACATTATTCCCCAAGTAAGAGGATGAAACGTTTTCATAATATTCCAGGTGTGACCTTATCTGCAGATGATACGGCAGTCACATTACCTCAGACATTTGAAAATCCATCCCTATAACAATTCAGGACAATATTCCATTTCCTTTCTGAATGACCTGCTGTAACTGCAAATCAAACTGCTGGGATTCGTGCACAAGTACATACGGGGCCCTCTGCACCGCAGCATGCCCCAACTTTTGTCCCTTTAAATAATGGACTTTATGTCTGTTATTCCTGTCGAAATGGATGACTTTACATTTAACAGCATAGTACTACACTTGCCACACCCTTGTCCACTCACTTAACCTCTCTCTATCCTTCTCCTGCTTTTTCTGTACCACTCATCGTTGTGTGATCTGCGAACATTGACACACCACACTTGACTTACAATTTCAAATAATCAATATAAATTGGAAACGATTGCGATTCCAGCACTCTTCCCAGAGACATACCAGGAGACATTGATTGCCAAAACCAAAACAATACGATTTTCCCACACTTATTGTTTTCTATGCATTAGCCAATCATCCACACTTGCTGCTCCATTAGAAATCAAGCCGTGCACCTTTACCTGTTGCAGCAGCCTTTGTATATCTCCTTGATAAAGGTCACCTGGAGATTCAGATGCACCACATACGACGGTTCTCCATTGCCCACTGTGCCCGGAATAAACTGTAAGAATTCCAGCTCTCACAATATGTCGTGTGAATATGTTCAAACAGTATTTCAATCAGGAATGGGAGCAAAAGGATAACGCGCCATTTGTTACAACTGAGACATCCGTGGTCAGTATAGATAGTTCTGAAATTGACATTACTAACATTGAATAAAACAATGAGGAAGTTCTTGAAATTATTGGGTTAAATTATTAATTTATCTGCCAGAGGAAAATGAATACGAGCTGAAATCTTGTAAATTATCCCTTAGAGAGACATATAGGAGTAAGCAGGGAAATAAGCATGCACTATGTGGAATTAGGAAATGCTGTTCTCTTGAAGCAACACGCTTTTTGGCCCAATTCACTAAAATACACAAGGCTTCAAAAAGAGATTGCAAGCATGCTCAATGAAAGTTTACAAGTTGAGAACAGCGACTCCTGGCCACTATTGCCCCCTATTCCTGGAAACGCGCGTGATATTTGTTCCATGTGGTTGACCAGATAGTTGTGCTGACATTAATGTCACGATTGTGAATTTGTTCACAGATACTGCAATATTGTGCTTGGGTTAAATACGCAGGTATAGTTGGACATATCAATGAAAATTTTGATTTTCCTCCTGAGTTTCGTTCAAAGAAGACGCACCCAGTGTGAAGTAAGTCTCCACTAATTGACTGCCCATCCTTTGAAGAATATATAATATTTACGGACCGCAGCCTCACACCAAACTTTTACCCTTTCTTTATCAATACAACATCGGGATTTAAAATAAAGTGATTTGGGCTAAGTGCCAGCAAATTGAATTGCTTCTATTGGTTAAATCATGCGAGCATGGACGAGATGGGCCGAAGAGGCTGTTCCTGTGCTACATACCTCTAGGTCATTGTGGAGAAAGTGAGGACTGCAGATGCTGGAGATCAGAGATGAAAATATGTTGCTGTAAAAGCGCAGCAGGTCAGGCAGCATCTAAGGAGCAGGAGAGTCGACGTTTCGGCATGAGCCCTCCTGAGGACTCCCCTGCTCCTTGGATGCTGCCTGACCTGCTGCATTTTTTCAGCAATACATTTTCAGCTCTAGGTCATTGTGAACAAGGTTTCATTCATTGAACCTGTTCTTTCAGCAATAGCAGCCATGAATACTGACCTCCATCACCCTCTGTATCTTATTCTCCCAGCCTGCCAAGTTGGACATCATCCTGAACCCCAAAAAAGCACCATGCCCTTTCCTGCTCTTCAAAACCGAACCACTTTCAACTCCCTTCCAGTGCCATTGTACTGATCTCCACAGTCCCTCTCGGGAAATATGTACTTCACCTCTACATCACGATGGTTATTCTGGGGTATTCACCCCAAATGTAAGACGTTGCCAAAGCTTCACCCCAATCGGTAACCAATAGTGGAAGCAGTCCCCGATGACGTTGGTACCACAGATGTGTGTGAGTGTGTCATTAATTTCAAGCCCACAGCTGACGTGACCTTTCCAACTCGTTGCATGACTTGAAGTGCGTAATGCACGGAAATCATGCAACCTCTCAGCCTCGTCTTGCGAACTTTGCATTTTTTTCAACATCACAACATTTTACGAAGCTTTATGGCTCTCAAATCAGTATGGTTTTTTTTCACAACTGTCTGTATTTTGACCATTCCTTCCTCTGTCAAAACGCTTGTTTTTGCGAGGGGCATGGCTGGATATGGAAGCATCCTGAAAAATTGTTTTTTTACTTCTAAAATGTATCACAATAGCAATGAACCAAAATAAAAAGAGATAATATGTTTGCTTCGAACTCTCATTGAGGGTCACCACCAATAGCTGTGCGAAAAAGATATGGCAAAACAAGGTAAGCCAGTGGCATTACTGAAGGTAGTTGAGATAACTTAAAATAAAGCCCAGTAGCCGCCTGACAGTGCAAAGTCTAGGCAGAGAGTGGGTATGGATTTCGTAGCTGATCACTGTGAATAATTCGCTTCGAACGAACGAACGGGGGAGAAGATCAAGAAGTTATAATTTTGAGAGATACAGGATCAGTCAGTGGATGATGGTAAGGGGTGAGCGAATTTGCATTCTTTCTGATTTGTTACCCGAGAGTGTGGCAATTTCTTGGAAATATGGACAGAAATTTAGCATTTCCGATGTAGGATCAGGTTGGACTGCCAACCGAATACTGGGGAATTTAAGTGGGAGTGATTGACAGTGTAAGGTCCAGGAATTGAATTTGTTCCTGGTAACGAGTTACAATATGGGAGTGACTCCCCTTGTTATGGAGAAGCCCAAGGAAAACTAAGAAACTGAGGAGGTAAAACATAAATATTCTGGCATTTTCTCAGACTGTGCATTACAGACTAATCGACCTTACTATCAATAGTCACAGCACGAGCAAAAACTAAAAAGAGAGATGAAGGATTTGAGTTTCAGATCGTGGAAACCCTGTGTTACGCAATGGTGAGGGACAAACCTGAAATGGTCAGTGTTTAGGTCCTGAAAGGTTGAAAGACCTGCAAAAGCAAGACAAGACAGTAAAATATGTATCTTACAAGCATAGAAGGCAAAGAAGGCAAAGGATGTTCCTGAAGGTAATTATCAAAAAGATAAAAGTCTTAGACCGGAAAGGACAAACGGCAGCTTAGTGCAGAGGAGAAACGGGCCAAAGTGCACCAGATTGTGTTGCCAAAGCATTTTCATTGGGCTAGAATTCACCAGGATATGATTACCCATTGGAACATATGTCATACATGGCAAATGGTAGGTAAGCCAGAGGCGGTATTAAAACCAGAACTGTTGTTCAAATTCCAGTATCTGAAGAAAATTCACTTGAATTATCTTTCCTGCGTATGTCCCCTCGCGGTAACGGATTGTGGGAACAAGTACTTGATAACCATACTGGAGGCAATTCCATTACGGAGTATTAAGGAAAAAAAAAGTTGATAGTGGAGTTCCTAGCTTGCTTCAAACGGTGTTGGCCACCCAGAGAGATTCAGTCAGACCAAGGGTCTAATTATACTGTGAGGCTGTTTAAGGAGCACTTGGATAACGGCGGTACACGTCACTTTAAATCAAGTGCACAGCACCCTGAATTCAAGAAATGGTTTGAGAGGTGGCATCAAACCTTTAAAACCATGTTGCAAGCATACTGTCAGGGTTACCCAAATAATTAGGATAAATGCATCTCATTCGTGTTGTTTGCCATTCGAGTTCCCCAAAAGAATCTATTCAGTTTACAACCTTTCAGTTAATATTCGATAATGAAGGGAAAGGCCATTGGGAAATAATTAAAGAGAAATTGACAGGGCAAAAATCAGAAATATCACATTTAGATTATGTATCGGCGGTTTGGGAGAGATTAACTCGAGTCGGTGAGTTAACTGAACAACACCTAAAGATGCCACAACCAACAGTGAAGCAGGTGGTAGATGAAAACCCTGAGACTCTGACGTTTTCCTGCGGGCCGATGGGATGACGTATTAGAGCTGTCACCAGTGATAGGAAATCACTTCGATGGCAGTTCGTTGGTCCCTATCAATTTGAGAAAAAAATGACTCACATGAACGATGTAGTTAAGATGCCAGATGTTTAAAACAAAAACCTGTTCTGTGTATGTCACGAGAACATGTTGCACCCGTTCCATACAAGACAAAAAGAACTGGAGAAACAAGTGCTATATACTGCCCCAAATTCATGTATTGTGCATTTTAATGTGTTTCAAAACAAGTTAAGAACTGAATAAATCCTTGAGGAGTGAGGTAGTTTATTACAACAGCAAAGAATGCAATCAAATGTGGAGGACTAAAGGTACTGCACATAGAATGCTGTTCGGATGAAGGAACACGACTCGCAGGTAACCTCTTGAAAGGCAGACAGGTCCGGAATGAGGTGGAGGCCATGCCCAACGAGGATATTATTGAACCAAGACAAGCGCATGGAGTTCACCAGTGGTCTTCGTTCCCAAACTGGATATGTCTCAACGATATTTCGTGGATTATTGGAAAGTCAATGCTGTAAAAGAACTGGATATATATCCAATACCGAGATTGATGAACTCTATAGAGAAAATTGTACAAGCTCTTCACATCACCATGTTTCACCTCCTACGTGGTTATTAACAGGTACCTTTATCAGAGAGAGCATAATACATTTCTGTGTTTGTAAACTCAAATTGGCTATACCAAATCAAAATGATACCGTTTGGAATGAAGAACGCAGCTGCCAGATTCCAAAGACTCATGAACAGCGTTGTGGCTGCGTGGCCACAGTATGCGGTGTACTTGGCTGATGTAGTGATCTTTAGAAAGTCCTGGAAAGACCATATGGTACAGTTGGCAGAGCTCCTTGAATAACTAAGAGTGGCAAAACGGGTAATAAACTTTAAAAAATGAATTTGCGAAAGGAAAGATGAAGTTTTTGGGACATAGACATGATGTCTCTGATCGTGTCTTCTGGGTCCTTAAGGGGGAGGGGGAGCAGCCCCAGATCGTGGTCCACGTTGGCACCAACGACATAGGTAGGAAGAGGGGTGAGGATGTTAGGCAGGCTTTCAGGCAGCTAGGTTGGAAGCTCAGATCTAGAACGAACAGTGTTGTTGTCTCTGGTTTGTTACCCGTGCCACGTGACAGAGAGTCGAGGAATAGGGAGAGAGGACAGTTAAATGTGTGGCTACAGGGATGGTACAGGAGGGAGGGATTCCGGTTTGTGGACAACTGGGGTTCTTTCTGTGGAAGGTCGGACCTCTATAAACAGGATGGTCTACACCTGAACCTGAGGGGCACCAGTATCCTTGGGGGGAGGTTTGCTAGTGCTCTTTGGGAGGGTTTAAACTATCTCTGCAGGGACATGGGAACCTGGACTGTAGTTTTAGGGTACAGGACCTGGAGTGTAGGGAGGTGAAGAACATGGCATCGATCTCGAAGGAGGGTGCCTGTAAACAGGAAGGTGGCTTGAAGTGTGTATACTTCAATGCCAGAAGTATAAGAAATAAGGTAGGTGAACTTGCAGCGTGGGTTGGTACCTGGGACTTCGATGTTGTGGCCATTACAGAGACATGGGTAGAACAGGGACAGGAAGGGCTGTTGCAGGTTCCAGGGTATAAATGTTTAGTAGGGTCAGAGGTGGGGGTAAAAGAGGGGGAGGTGTGGCATTGCTTGTCAAGGATAGTATTACAGCGGTGGAAAGGACGATGGAGGAAGATATGCCATCTGAGGTAGTTTGGGCTCAGGTTAGAAATAGGAAAGGTGAGGTCACCCTGTTAGGAGTTTTCTACAGGCCTCCGAATAGTCCGAGAGACGTAGAGGAAAGTATTGCGAAGCTGAGTCAGGAGAAGAGTGAAAGTAGCAGGGTAGTTGTTATGGGGGACTTTAACTTCCCAGATATTGACTGGGAAAGCTATAGCTCGAGTTCGTTAGATGGGGCGTTGTTTGTCCAATGTGTGCAGGAGGGTTTGCTGACACAATATGTAGACAGGCCAACAAGAGGTGAGGCTATACAGGATTTGGTTCGTGGTAATGAACCAGGCCAGGTGTTAGACTTGGAGGTAGGTGAGCACTTCGGGGACAGTGACCTCAACTCGTTGACTTTTACTCTAGTGATGGAGAGGGATAAGTGTGCACTGCAGAGCAAGAGTTATAGCTGGGGGCAGTGCAATTATGATGCGGTGAGGCATGATTTAGGATGCGTGAATTGGAAAAATAGGCTTCAAGAGAAGGACACAAATGATATGTGGAGCTTGTTCAAGGAGCAGCTATTGGGTGTCCTTGATAAGTATGTACCAGTCAGGCAGGGAGGAAAGGGTCTTGTGAGGGAGCAGTGGCGTGAAGGTTCAGTTGGGACGATTGTGAGTTATAAGGTTGCCAGGAAGGACCTAACGAGAGAGCTAAGAGCAGCGAGAAGGGGACATGAAAAGTCCTTAGTTGGTAGGATTAGGGAAACCCAAAGGCTTTCTATAGGTATGTCAGGAATAAAAGGATGACTACGGTAGGTATCGGTCTAGTCAAGGATAGTAGTGGGAAGTTAACATAGAACATAGAACATAGAAAGATACAGCGCAGTACAGGCCCTTCGGCCCTCGATGTTGCGCCGACCGAATCCTACCTAACCTACACTAGCCCAATAACTTCCAAATGCCTATCCAATGCCCGCTTAAATGACCATAAAGAAGGAGAGTTCACCACCGCTACTGGCAGGGCATTCCATGAACTCACAACCCGCTGTGTAAAGAATCTACCCCTAACATCTGTCCTATACCTACCACCCCTTAATTTAAAGCTGTGTCCCCTAGTAACACCTGACTCCATTAGCGGTAAAAGGTTCTCAGTGTCGACCATATCTAAACCCCTAATCATCTTATACACCTCTATCAAATCTCCCCTTAACCTTCTCTTCTCCAATGAGAACAGCCCCAAGTGCCTCAGCCTTTCCTCATAAGATTTTCCTACCATTCCAGGCAACATCCTGGTAAACCTCCTCTGCACTCGTTCCAATGCCTCCACATCCTTCCTATAGTATGGCGACCAAAACTGCACACAATACTCCAGATGAGGCCGCACCAGAGTCTTATACAGTTGCAACATGACCTCAGGACTCCGGAACTCAATTCCTCTACCAATAAAGCACAGTACACCATATGCCTTCCTCACAGCACTATTTACCTGGGTGGCAACTTTCAGAGATCTGTGTACATGGACACCAAGATCCCTCTGCTCATCCACACTACCAAGTAGCCTACCATTAGCCCAGTAATCCATCTTCTTGTTACTCCTACCAAAGTGAATGACTTCACACTTAGCTACATTGAATTCTATTTGCCACATTTCTGCCCAGCTCTGCAACTTATCTGTGCGTGGTGGCGGAGGAGATTGGAGAGACACTAAATCAATACTTTTCGTCAGTATTCACTCAGGAACAGGACATTGTTGCTGATGTAAATATTGAGTCACAAGGGATTACAATGGATGGCTTTGAGGTATATAGGGACGAGGTCTGGGGAATACTGGAAAGGATGAAAATAGATTAGTTCCCTGGGCCTGATGGCATTTATCCTAGGATCCTTTGGGAAGCTAGGGAGGAGATTGCAGAGCCATTGGCCTTGATTTTTCTGTCGTCGTTGTCTACAGGAATAGTACCAGAAGACTGGAGGATAGCGAATGTGGTCCCCTTGTTCAAGAAGGGGAGTAGGGATAGCCCGAGTAACTATAGGCCAGTGAGTCTCACTTCTGTGTGGCAAAGTCTTAGAGAGAATTGTAAGGGAGAGGATTTATGAACTTCTAGATAGGAATAATGTGATCAAGGATAGTCAGCATGGTTTTGTGAAGGGCAGGTCGTGCCTCACAAACCTTATTGAGTTCTTTGAGAAGGTGAGCAAGGAAGTGGACGAGGGTAAAACAGTAGATGTGGTGTATATGGATTTTAGCAAGGCGTTCGATTAGGTACCCCATGGTAGGCTACTGCAAAAATTACGGAGGTATGGCATTGAGGGTGCATTAGAGGTTTGGATTAGGAATTGGCTGGCTGGAAGGATACAGAGGGTAATAGTTGATGAAACAGGTTCATCTTGGAGTGCAGTTACTAGCGGTGTACCACAGGGATCTGTTTTGGGACCATTGCTGTTTGTCAGTTTGATAAATGACCTGGAGGAGGGGTTTGAAGGCTGGGTGAGCAAATTTGCGGATGATACGAAAGTCGGTGGAGTTGTGGACAGCGAAGGAAGATGTGGCAGGTTACCGCGGGATATAGGTAAGTTGCAGTTCTGGGCAGAACGGTGGCAAATGGAGTTCAATGTAGCTAAATGTGAAGTCATCTACTTTGGTAGGAGTAACAAGAAGATGGATTACTGGGCTAATGGTAGGCTACTTGGTAGTGTGGATGAGCAGAGGGATCTTGGTGTCCATGTACACAGATCTCTGAAAGTTGCCACCCAGGTAAATAGTGCTGTGAGGAAGGCATATGGTGTACTGGGCTTTCTTGGTAGACGAATTGAGTTCCGGAGTCCTGAGGTCATGTTGCAGTTGTATAAGAGCCTGGTGCGGCCTCATCTGGAGTATTGTGTGCAGTTTTTGTCGCCATACTATAGGAAGGATGTGGAGGCATTGGAACGGGTGCAGAGGAGGTTTACCAGAATGTTGCCTGGCATGGTAGGAAGATAATATGAGGAAAGCCTGAGGCCTTTGGGGCTGTTCTCATTGGAGAAAAGAAGGTTTAGGGGAGATTTGACAGAGGTGTACAAGATGATTAGGGGTTTAGATAGGGTTGACAGTGAGAACCTTTTTCCGCTAATGGAGTCAGCTGTTACTCGGGAACACAGCTTTAAATTAAGGGGAGGTTGGTATAGGACAGAGTTTAGGGGTAGATTCTTTACTCAGTGGGTTGTGAGTTCATGGAATGCCCTGCCAGTAGCAGTGGTGGACTCACCCTGTTTAATGGCATTTAAGCGGGCATTGGATCAGCACATGGAGGTTATTGGGCTAGAGTAGGTTAGGTAGGCTTCAGTCGGCGCAACATCGAGGGCCGAAGGGTCTGTACTGCGCTGTATTGTTCTATGTTCTATGTTCTATAGCATCGGTAATGGATGGTTGACCCCACGGAAAGCAAAGACCAAGAGCATCGAGGAATTTCCTCGACCAATCTCGATGAAAGTGGTGCTTCGATGTTTTTGATGAAGCAGATTCTTTCAGAAGTTTATCAGTGTAGTGGCACCATTAATAGATTTGAAGAAGAAGAACATAAAATTTTGCTGTACATAAAAATGTTAGGAGACATTTGCACATATCAAAGCAATATTACCCATCGCACCAGTTTTAGCTGCACAAAACTTTTGAAACACTTCAATTTTGTAATCAATACTCATGACATAGGAGGTGGAGCTAAATTACTGCAGGAGGCTTCTCATGTAATTGTACTGGCAGTTTGCTACTTTTCAAAGAAACTCAACATCCTCAGAAAAAATACTCAACGATCGAAAAACAATGACTGAGATTGGTACTGGCACGTTCCGAAAAAATGTGTCAGGGACGGTTCTGTTCATGGATCACAATACACTGATATTGTTGGAACGCTTTCAAGAACCCTTTAAATGTTTCATTGTAGTTCTATGTTACTGACATTAATTTTCAAATCCTAAATGTTGTGAGTCACAAGAATGTAACTGCAGATGCGCTTTCACGGATTTAACTGATCAACTTTAGATGAGACAGGTTTCTGTCCAATATGTGTGTGTGTGTGTGTGTGTGTGTGTGTGTGTGTGTGTGTGTGTGTGTGTGTGTGTGTGTGTGTGTGTGTGTGTGTGTGTGTGTGTGTGTGTATGTATATGTGTGTGTGTATATATATATATATATATATATAGATAGATAGATAGATAGATAGATAGATAGATAGATAGATAGATAGATAGATAGATAGACAGACAGACAGAAAAGTTAAGATGATGAATGCACATTATCTTATATGGATGTCATGTGCATGTGGTAAATGAATAAAAAAACAGAAAACACCCTTTCATCATAATGGTTCAGTTTTTCCTTAATGGGGGAGTTGAGTCCCGTCTGATTTGGGAAGAATCGGCGAATTCCACTGGCTCTGACTCGGTTCTGTGATATCATCGTTGGCCACTGCATCCACGTCATTCTGGGGCTGTGTGGCTTTGAAAGGAATAAGCTTGGAGAGGGGCTGTTTTACCAGAACAGAATTCCTTGCATCTACCTAATGTACAATAGGTTTAGTCCTCCCTATCTTATTCCTGTATTTGTCCTCATTTTGTTGGAACAAAACTGACAAATGGATTCTTCTTTCCGGAGACAGGCAGTAATCTAACGTATCCCACTCCACAAATCTTTCCTCATTGGTTTTCGTGTTTTGAGCTACATCAAATCCAAAATCTGCATTTGATTCCTCACTCTGTGGTGCAGTAACTAACACCTGTTTCTCCAGTTCCTCTTCTCTTTTATGAAAGAGTTTGAACATATTCACATGAAATAACTGATACTGATTTTTTCCTGTCTGGCTTTCTTTTTACTGGAGAGTTCACCTAGCTGAGCGTATTTTTAATTTGATGGGAACCACTAATCATTTCCTTTCAGGGATCTCTTCTCTGTAATGACATTAATGCGTCATCTCCATGGGGTAACGTCCCAATTTTAGATTTTTATCGTCCACGTATTTCATTGTATGCTGCAACATATTCAGGTGCTGGTAAGTTAACCCACCAATCCGATTTAATGTCTCCATCATCTTGGATACATAAGCTATGTGTGAAATCTCCAATCTCGATCGAGAAAAGATCTCCTTAATTAATTTCAAAGGCACTCTCACTTCATTTCCGAAGAAGAACTCAAATGGAGTGAATTGTGTAGATTCGTTTTGGGCATTTCTAATGGAAAACAATAAAAATGAGATATGTTTTCTCAATAATTCATGTAATCATGACAGTACACTCATAAAATTGCCTTCAGGCTCTGATGACACCTTTGTGAAGGACTACTGGATTCAGGGTGACACGCACTTGATTTAAAGCACAGTGTACCTAATCTATCTATTACTTCCTTAAACAATCGAGCAGTACGTGGATGCCCATACCACGTGAAGAAAGCTGCAAACTCCTCTACATCCTTTTTTCCCCTTTATACTTTGTAATGCAAGTCTCTCCGGAAACTTTTAGCCACATCCATATTGGTGAACAAATTCCTGTACCAATTGTATTTTTAGGAAGAGGTCCTGCACAATTAAGCAAAAGTCACGTAAAAGGTGCTTCGAATGCGAGAATGAGTAAATCATGTGCTCCCTGTAAAAATTGTTGCCTGTGTGGTACTGTCAACGCAGTCTGGTGCACTTCTGCCCATTTGTCCTCTGCACTAACCTGCCACGGTCTCCATTTTCGTTGCGGGATTCTGTCATTAAGATAAGAACTGTCAGGAATACATTCTGACTCCTTTTCTGAGTGTGTATCAGTATGAAATTCTACTATTGCCTCGTTTTTCTGCTGTAAATCCATTAGCTTTTCTGAACTGAACGCTTCTACCTGATGCTCTGCCAGTTTAGGTTTTTCCTGCACCATTATGTCAAGTAGGTTGTGCATAACCCAATCTCAACTCCTCCGTCTTTCTCTTCAGTTATTGCTTTGTGTTGTAACTTATGATGTTGCGATCTTGTAACTACACCGTTTCGATCCCACGATATTTTAAAGCCCTCAGTTCTCTGGTGTTCCTTTGGCTTCTCCGCACCATTAGTGTCACTCTCAACTCGTATCCTGATAATTGCATGAAAGAACAAACTGTATTTCTGGAACTGGCACTGGGTTTATCACGCCCACTGTTACTGCCCCAATTTTGATTTGCCACTCCAACCTGATCATACATAGGGGAACGCTCAATATCAGTACATACTTCTCACAAATTACGACTCTCTCGGGTAACAGTACTTAGTTTATTATATCACATCTCCATGACTCTGATTCCTTTGGCTGGATATTCTGTGAGCATGATCATCACTTCAACAATCGCCTATGAAGGAACCGCGCTCGGAAAGCTAGTGCTTTCAAACAAACCGCTTGAATTACAACCTGCTGCTGTGTGATTTTTAACTGTATCCGTGCCACCTCGTCCTTCCACAAGGAGGTTGAACAGTTCATCGACTTCACCAACACATTGCACCGCGAACTTAAATTCAACTGGATCATGTCAGACATCACCCATCCCTTCCGATATCGCTCCATCTGCATCAGTGGTGAACGACTCAACATGGACATCACCCACAAACCGACCAAATACCACAGCGACCTGGCCGACAACTGCTCCTAACCTACTTTCTGTTAGAACGCTATCACTTGTTCACAATTCTTCCATCTCCGCTGCACCTTCTTTTAGGACGTCCTGTTCCAACACATTAAACACCAGATGGCCCCTTTCTTCAAAGACCACAATTTCCCCTCTCACATATTCGATGATGCCCTCCAATGCATTATATCTAATTCCCGCACATCCGGCCTCGAACCTCTCACCTCCAGCCGCAACAAAGGCAGAACAGCCTTGGTAGTCTCCTTAGACCCCTTCCAATCTCCGTATACATTGCATCAGCTTCCTTAATTTCTGTCAACCACACGTAGACTCCACTACAAGAGATACATTTGTATCCCCCCCCCCCCCCCCCCACTTATCTGCTTTCCGTAAAAACCATTACTCCACATTCTCTTGTCAGGTCGACGCCTGCAATAAATCCGACCTCCCCTCCCAGCACCTTCTCCTCCTCCTGCCGGATTTGCACAACCTGCGCCCGCAACACCCCCGTCACCTCAGTCCAAGGCCCCGAAGTAGTCTTCCACATCCATCCCAGTTTTACCTCCACTTCCACACATGGAATGTACTGTATCGTTTGCACCCGATGCTGTCTCCTCTACTTTTGTGGAGTTGGGAGGCTTATTTGCAAAGCAGCTGAAAATGGAGTTGCAGGTGGATAGGAGAGTGAAGAAGGCGTTTGGTATGCTTTCCTTTTTTGGTCAGAGTATTGAATACAGGAGTTGGGAGGTCATGTTGCGGCTGTACAGGACATTGGTTGGGACACTGATGGAATATTTCGTGCAATTCTGGTCTCCTTCCAATGGAAAGATGTTGTGAAACCTGAAAGGGTTCAGAAAAGATTTACACGAATGTTGCCAGGTTTGGAGGATTTGAGCTATTGAGAGAGGTGGAACAGACTGGGGCTGTTTTCCCAGGAGCGCTGGAGGCTGAGTTGTGATCTTATAGAGGTTTACAAAATTATGAAAGGCAAGGATAGGGTAAATAAGCAAAGTATTTCCCTTGCCGTCATTGAGTCCCGAACTAGAGGGCATAGATTTGAGGCTGTGTGGTGAAACATGTAAAAGAGACGTATGGGGCAACGTTTTCACACAGAGGATGGTACGTGTATGGAATGACCTGACAGAGGAACTGGTGGAGGCTGATACAACTGCAACACTAAAGAGTCATTTGGAAGGGTATATGAATAGGAAGGGTTTGGTGGGAAATGGGTCGGGTGCTGGCAGGTGGGACTAGATTGGGTGGGGATATATGGTCGGCATGGACGGGTTGGTCCGAAGGATCTGATTCCATGCAGTACATCTCTGCGACTCTATAACTCTATGTGTCCAGAGGACATTTGCATGACACCCGCACCAATCAACCCCCGTGCCCCTTAGCCGAACACTTCAACTCCCCCTCCCACTCTGCTAAGAACATGTAAGTCTTGGGCTTCCTCCTTCGCCATTCACTAACAACCTGACAACTGGAGGAATATTGCTTTATCTTCTGTCTGTGTACCCCTTACCCACACAGTATCAACGTGACTTCACCAGTTTCCTCAAATCCCCTTCCCATACTTATCTCAAATCCAACCTTCCAACTCGGCACCGCCCTCAAGACCCATCCTACCTGTCCATCTTCCTTCACACCGATCTGCTTCAAACTCCTCTCTGACATAGCACCATTAGCCCCACCTCCACCCAACTATCGCCTTCTGATCCACCTTCCTGAGACCCACTCCCTCCCATTAAAGTATTGACCCCTCGGCTCACAAGACTGACTCCTGATGAAGGGCTCTGGCCCAAAACGTCGATTCTCTTGCTCTGCCGGTGATGCGTGCCCTGTTGTGTTTTTCCAGCAGCACACACTCAACTCTGCTGTCCAGCATGTGCACTCCTCACTTTCGACGAGTTGCTTTTTAATGTTGTCCACCCAAGTCCAACAAAAGGTCATAGGGTCTCTCTTATGTTTAATGTTGTTAAATGCCACCCTCAGCTGGAATCTCTGTGGCACGACACAAGCAGAACATTTTTAGAAGATCCATTGAAGTCTGTGAATATGTAAAATTGCACCTTTTCATTCTTCAAACCATGTCTTTAGTGATGCAATATAGTTTTGCACCATCCCTTGTGATGTCGTCCATGTGAATTGAGGAGAATTGAATGAACAAGTCCAGTGCTGGTGCATTTACTCCATCTTGAGTTATTTATCACTTATAATTTGTAACATCAGATCAGAAAACAATGTAATCTGCAGAAATGACCCTCTGTCGTCCTGCAATGATTCACTCGGATACACGTGCAGTGAAATTCCTGAATATTAGAAACACTGCTCAAAGAGAAATCATTTCCACTTTATAGAGGAAACACGTCAATTCTCCACGAGCGTGTTTCACACTGAGGGACATTATTCTAATTGCAACGTTCTCCACACCAGCCTTGTGTGTGCGTGTGTCTGTGTTGATGCTGCTGTTAGTTTGGATTATGCTGTGAGTTGTTTCCCTCCCTCTCTTGCTCTCTGACTGAATCTTTGAAATATCACACCATCCAACACAACAGAGGCAGTGGCGTGAGAACTCAAGCAGAGTGCAGAACAGTATTACTTTCCACACCAGGATGTTTTGTTTCTAGAACATAGAACATAGAAAAGTCCAGCATATGCCCTTTGGCCCACGAAGATTTGCCGAGGTTTAATCCTAATATAAAATATAGTAATTCAACCTATGCAAACCTCAACTCACTGCTGTCGACGTGCATGTCTCGCAGTCGCTTAAATGTTCCCAATGACTCTGGTTCCACCACCACAGCGGGCAACGCATTCCGTGCATTCACAACTCTCTGTGTAAAGAACCTACCTCTGAAGTCTCCTTTCTACCTTCGTCCTAATACCTTTAAACTATGACTACTTGTACCAGACAATGCTGCCCGGGGAAATTTCTATGGCTATTGAATCTATCTCTTCCAGTCATTATTTTGTCCACCTCAATCAGGTCTCCACTTGCCTCCTTCTCTCCTTAGAGAAACGTCTGAGCTTATAAAACATCTGTATCTTTCCTATAGTAGGGCGACAAGAATTGGACAAAATATTCCAAGTATGGTCTCACCAGGGACTTGTAGAGTTGTATCAAAACCTCGAGGGTCTTAAACTCAATTCCCCGTTAATGGAAGTCAAAACATCAATTGCTTTCTTATCAACCCTATCCACTTGGGTGGCAACTTTGAGGGATCTATGCATTTCCACACCCAGATCACTCTGTTCCTCCACACTGCCAAGAATCTTGTCTTTAAACCTATATTCAACATTCGAATTCGACCTTACAAAATTCATCATTTCGCATTTATCCAGGTTGAACTCCATCTGCCATTTCTCAGCCCAGCTCTGAATCCTGTCTATGCCGCGCTACAGTTTGCAGTATCCCTCTGTTCTATCCACAACACCTCCAACCTTTGTGTCATGTGCAAATTTACTAACCCACGTCTCAACCTCCTCATCCAAGCCATTTATAAAAACTACAAAGAGCAGAGACCCGAGAACAGAGCCCTGCGGGATCCCACTCATCACTGACCTCCAGGCAGAATACTTTCCATCTACAAACACTCTATGCCCTCTGTCAGCCAGCCAATTCTGAGTCCAGATAGCCCAATCTCCCTGTATCCCATACTGACTGACTTTATGAATAAGCCTACTATGGGCAAATCGTATCAAATGCCTTGCTGCAATCCAGATACACCACATCCATTGCTCACCGGTCGTCGAACGTTTTTGACACCTCCTCAAAGAAATCAATGAGGTTTTTGAGGCTTGTCCTGCCCCTCACAAAGCCATGTTGACTGCTTTTATTTCTACTATGCTTTGTCAAATAGTCATAAATCCTATCTCTCAGAATTCTGTCCAAAATTTTGCTGACAAAATACGTAACACTGACTGATCTGTAATTGCCAGGGATTTCCCTATTATCCTTCTTCAAAAGAGCAACAACAACAGTCGCCTCCTTCCAATCCTCCGGTATGACCCCTGTCGGGTGGGAGGAGGCAAATATCCTCACCAGGGGCTTAGCTACCTCCTTTCTCTCTTCCCGGAGCAGCCTCAGATAAAACTTTTCGGGCCTTGGCCACTTATCAATATTAAAGTTTTCAAGGATTTCTAGCACATCAATTTCATCAATCTTGACCTGGTCCCAGCTCCTCTAAGTTTTCATTTACATGGTTAAAACCTTGGTGAAAACCGTAACAAAATAAATTCATTTTCGTCTTCCCTGCCTGCTCAGATTCTACGCACAAGTTCCCTCCGCTATCCCTGATCGGCCCAACCTTATCCCTGAACATTCTTTTGTACCTCACCTATGAGTAAAATGCCTTTGGATTCTCCCTCTTCCTTCATGCCAAACCTTTTTCCTCCCCCTCCTGGCTCTCTTCAGTCCATTTCTGAGCTCCTTTCTAGCAAGTCTGTTATCCTCTAATGCTGTGCGAGAACTTTGCATCCTCTACCTTACGTAAGATGGCTTCTTCATTCTGATGAGATGTTCCTCTATTCTCGTTATCAAAGGTTCCTTAATCTTACCCCTTCTTACCTGTCTCAGTCAAACAAATCCGTGCATCATTCTATGTAATTCATGTGCTTAGTATTTTTTGTTTTACTGAACATCATTCTGAACATAGGAAATTTTCCTGTACAATTAAATTTTGTTTGGTCAGTTCTGATAACATTATGCCATCAGTAGCCACAATTTTGCACGTCAAAACAGATCATGGTGTGGCTTTTTGTGACAGTAGTATGGATCTGTTGAATTGTTAATAAGGATAGAGACTGTGCATTTAAATAACAAATATCTTTCTTGGATAACCATTTAGTTTAATTTCATCTGAACACTCAGAAGGACGTGACTTTGATGGAGAGTTAAAAAGGATTTCAAACTGACGAGATTTACCAGCTATGAAATTCTTTTGCCCCAGGCAATTCATTTGAATATGTTGCATTGGGGAATCCAGCTATTTTCAGCTCGAATCCCTCGCTCCACTGGTATAAGAATTGGGAGTGTGATGGAGCATTCCCAATTTGCCTGGATTGGTGCAGCTCCAAGAACACTCAAGAAACCTAACACCATTCAGGATAAACTAGCCCGCTCCATTGGCACCACATGCACAAATATCCACATCTTCCAGCATTGATGCTCAGCTGGAGTAGTGTGGAGCATCTAAAAGATTCACAACTGAAATTCAGCAAAGTTCCTTAGAAAGCACTTTCCAAACATCCGACCACATCGAATAGAAGGTCAAAGGCAACATTTATATAAGAACACTACCTGCTACCAGCTCCCCTCCAAGTCATTCGCCATCATGATTTGGAAATTTATCGCCATTAAAGATCGTGGAATGCCCACACTAACTACTTTGCTGGCCAACCTCAAGCATTTGGACACCAACAGTTCAAGAACGTATTTCATTGCCATCTTCTCGGGGTGAACTGCGGCAGATAATACACACTGACAAGCCAGTGATGCCCACAACTCAAGAGTGAATAAAAAGAATTCATTCCATGGTCTGGAAATCACGGGAGCCTCCTGTGGATTTCATGCAGGAGTTTTGTTTTTCTGTTATACCAGAAATTCGTGTAACCAGGTATTTCACTGCGTTGTTGATCTAAGCTCTGAACCTTTACAATGTTGCAGCAGAACTAAAGGCTTTTGGGCAACAACTTCGGATTCGCAGCATGAAACAAACTGCACTGGAATGATGTAGAAAAAGGAGGGAATGATCAATATTGAACACTTGAATGACATAACAAATCTACGACGTTGATTAGTCACAGGAAGATAATGCTCCAAGATATGGTGAAGAGCTGAAGCACAGATTTCCGTCTGCTGTCCATCTACGATTCTTTTTTATTCTCCCCTTTGTTTTCACCCTCCAGACTCTTCTGAACTCAACTGGTCGCTGAAATGTTGCTCACGGTCAGAGGGGTTAGCAACAAAATTAAAGTGAATACCAGCTAAGGGTTTTAAAACGATATCCAACCAATGTAAAGCCACCCACCAAGTCTCAGTAAAGTAGCTTGAAATTATGTGACACTAGAAAGTCATATTGTTAATTATTACACAAACTGCATATTGAAAATAAAAGGGGATGTTAATCATAAAAAGCAGGGGGCAGTCTGAAGCAAGAAACACAGTTGGAGTTTACTCAGTGCGATATTTTGTACTCAGCTTCTAATAACAAATGGTCACAAATCGGTGAAAGGAGAAAGTGATGGTGAAACAAATAGATCAATCTCTGGCTGCAGGACACGGAACCCCAGTAATAATGCACACAGGAAACAGTCAAATAATAATAAGGGAATATCCACAATCTAAACTCAGTAATAACGATCATCAGGTTGGCACCTTCAATAACCAACAAGTAGCGTATCGTGCAAAGGGAAGTACCACATTTTCCGTGGGTAATGACTGCAATTGGCAGCAAAGTTACTGTGGATGACAAGTGGGAAACGATGCAATGGATTACTGATCAGATTTTACTCTGCCTGTTACTGAGACCACAGAAAGGTTTTACCAAAAAAACCGAGGGCAATGTGTGAGGAGAAGTGGCTGTGGTTGAATGAGTTTGAATTTTAACATTTTCCACCACCTCGGATTGTCCTCCAGCCCAATGACTCTCGGGATCATGGGGTTGGAGAGAGTTTTAGGACATAAACCCTCCTCGGAGAGCAAAAGGAAGCCTGTGATTTGTTGGGTTGCAAAATAACTATTTGAATGACTGTAATAGATTCTCACAGGTCTCAGCTCCAACTCTGACATGCGCAGAATCGCATTAGAACCTTTGCTTCCAACTCAGGCATACGACTGTTGCAAAATCATATTCTCCCCTTCATCTTGGGTTAGTTCATCACATGCTTTTAGAATTGGATCAAATCCTGAACAGAGGCAAAAGTAGATCAGAACACTGGTTATCTCAAAATATGTAAAACTTCACACAAAACTACTCAAATGTCTTTCACAAGTGCAGCATCTAAACTGCGTGACATTTTCAGAATGTTAGGACTGCTGTGACATTTCCACCGTAGATGACACATCTGTACATGACAAATGTCTCAACGTGCAGGAATCAGGAAATAAATCTGTCACAATTTGAATCTCCTGACCGGAGACGTTGAGGAGAGATAGAATTCCAGATGGTTGGTAGTTAGATGAAGGTTTACGTTTCAAAAGAGATTGCATATCACCCAATTCCTTAGCTTAGCAAAAGGAAAACAGTTGCACATTTAAATGTTAGAATTAGTACAACATCTCCTGCCGCTTCTGGAAAAGTCAGAAAACAATCTCATCTTTTCCATGCAGAAAAGATTCATAACATCTCTCCTGAACACTCCAGCACACATTCTTAAACTCTGCTCCCTCATCCTAGAAACACCAACCAATAGAAATATTCATCATTTCCTGTATTTTCCCGCTAATATCTTGTCGGAATCCAATCAGATCACTGCTTAATCTTAAACATTCGATAGAAAATATGCCTTATTTGCATACCAATTTCAAATCTTTCTCTGTGCAACTGGCATAATCGGTGGGAGAGAAACCAGAGTTAAAATTTCGGGTCCAGTGACCCTTCATTAGACCTAACTTTCATGACCGCTCCTCATAGCTTAAAATCATATAAAACCGAAAAATATGACAGAGTACTGAGATCAGCAAGTGCTGCAAAAGTAGTGAAGTTGGAATTCTCTGTCAGTGAAGAATTGTGCCGAGAATGCTCAGTGTATCACTGCAACTTTCCCGATCTTTGGATAATGCTGACCACTGAGTGAGCTGGGAACATTATTGGTCAAAAGCTGAAGCCAGAGAGCAGGACAGCAGCAGATTAACACGAGTTCAATCATCATAATACCAAGTGATATAGTGAGTTTAAGGGCCAAGCTGAACTGATCAATCGATATCATGAATTTGATATAGGGGTCATTAAAATGAAGGGAAACAGTAGTGAAGTAAGATTGTGAAGCCAAATTCACAAGAAAGTTTATAACTATAGTTAGAGTTACAGGATCTCCAGGTGAAGAATGGGACCTGTTAGAATCCAAAGGAACAATCTACGCATGGAGCCAGAGCGGAAACATGTTAGGACCTGCAAACTTACGATTACAATCGAGCATACGACAGTGTTATGAGGAGTAGGACTGATTGCCCTAAGAAAAGACCGCCTCCATAAACCATTTGACCTCTTGCAGTGTTATCCAGGCCTTCCCAAACTCAAAATATTGGCAAGGATTTATGTCTGTTGGACAGAATAAGTTGCAGATGTAGCTGCCTTGGGGAAGTAGTGCGTCGAATGTCAACAAGGATACAGATTACAACCATCTGCTTCAAGTATTTCATGAATAGCCACGTAAACTTTGACGTTGTTTAATGTCCACGATAGAGGTTATTTGATGCGGTCAATGTCCTGAGTCTTTGCGGACGCCCATTCAAAATGATTGAACGATAATAGTGTTCATTTGGCATATGGGGACGTTGTTCAAAAAACGGCCGGCACATTTTGAATTGCATGGATCCCCGGATGTTTTGCTCATTGATAACGGACCACTGTTTAAACGCAAGGAGTTTGAGTATTTCCTGAAATCGAATGGTATTCGTCATACAAGGACAATCCCATATCTGCACTGTTTCCTATTCGATGACAGGGCAAAAACCCATGCAACCACAGGAATAGCTTTCGCAAAGATTCAGCAGGGAGAAGACTCTACAACAGATTAAAACTATATTTCCCGTACCTGGGGTGAAGGATGCAATGGCCTCAGGAACACTAACGTTAAACACAAGCCTTCACTAAGTGAATTTGAAAGTTGACATCGGGGATGAAGTTTCGTGGAGCAAACAAGGGAATGGCGCTGCATGGTTAAGAAGCATGGTCGACCAGCCATTAGGTCGAGTGATGTACAAATTTTGGGTAGGATCGTCGGCCCTGAACAAACACGTGGACCATATGAAAGCTCCAACTCGCAAAAGAAGTGACAACAAAACACGCAGGAACATCGAACAACTTGCTGATTTATTATGGATCGCATGGGTTCTCTTTCGTCATCAAGCTTTGACGTTGCCTTGTACTCTGAGATGGACATGGCAGATGTCACTAATTCAGGTCTTTGCTGCTTTCTTTCTTCTGAGATGTTAGGTGTGTAAGAGGTGAGCGACCGTACATTAGATACCAATCATAGCTAACAGAGTTGGAGGAACGTGACCAAGAGCTTAAAAGCCTCAGAACAGCCTGCTTAAAAGGCCAATATCCTTGGACTCAGAGGAGAGCTATGTAATGATTGTAATGAGGTCAGCCAGGTATTCACCAAAAGATAATGCATTGCATGGACATACGATTGAAGGAAGTTTATTTATGAATGGAATGAAGATGTTTGGAACGAGAACAATTCCCTGAGGAGCCATTTTCGACTTGTAACAGAGCTGACAATGCTATTATGCGACACTCATAATAATATTCTTTTTAGTTCGGGTGCACCAAACCTGAGGCTAACTGTCAAAGTGATTCACATTAATTGAAGTTTTCCAGGATATAAAGTCACTACTTCCCGGATTCTTTTTTTAAACAACCTGCTGAATGGTACATGGTTCAATATCCTTTGCAAATTCAAAGAAGCTGCATAAACGCATCTCACTTTATCCCTGCAATTACTGCATTTTGAAACATAACTGACAGAAATATTGTTGATGATTTCGGCATGCGAGCAGCAATCACATTTTGAAAAAAGAATGTTCCCAATAGATTAAACAGTGATAAACATTGTATTCCATGACAAGATGATAAAAAGGTATTATTATGCTACACACGAGAAAAGCTCAGAGACAAAGCATTATGAATTGATAGATCTTGAAAGTAACATGCAGAGAAAAAGAGCATTTTAAATGGCACAATGTTCAATCTCTATTAAAGAATATGCAACCAGCATTTTATGTGTAAACAAAATGTCATTGATATGACGATTATGAAAATAAAAATGAGTGATTTGAGCCCCGATTAGGTCAAAGACAACGTGCAATAAGATAAAACAAGTATAGCGAGAATAGGAAACGTTGATACCAAACGAAGTTTTGGTGTACTTTCACCAGAAGCGGTGTCTTTGCTTTAAGAAGAACGTTTATTTTTATTGATGTAAAGGAAGGAATTTAAGAATGATTTTATGCCTATAATATCAGGGTTATTTGCACACTTGCCAACTCTTAACCTTTTGTATTTCGAGCAGAGATGAATACAAATAATGCGGAATTGCCAGTGTTGGAATAGGATGGACAAAGTCAAAAGTCACACAGAACTGTCACATATTCCAACAGGTTTATTTGAAAACACAAGCAGTCAGAGCTTCTCGCATTCTTCAGGTGCTAGTGAGACAGCACATATCCGACATAAGTATCGTAAAACTTCAGATTTCTTACAGAAACTCGGCACCCAGGAACAGTGGAAACAGGAACGGTCATCGTAAAGATGGACATTTTGCACTCTGCTACATCATTTCCATGCCACGGTGGCATCGCTGCAACAGCCTCGGTACTCACTACCAATAACTGCCAATATCTATGTACCATCGGAACACTCATTTGTTTCATGATCGACCGCAACATCTTCACCTTTGACAACCAGCTCTTCATCCAGACACACGGAAAATCGGGTCCATATTTCCAAAGTAATATGCACAAGTTCAGAGAAATTTATTTGCTTCACATGAACTCCAACCAACGCAACACATCGGGTACATAGTCGACATTGTTGTCCACTGGGATCATGGTGAGTACTCACCAAAATAACAGGGATATCAATAAATTTCATCCCACGATCGGACTTACCCTGCATTTCCTTTTAGAATCAGTCCCATTAGTGGGTACATGCATTTCCATCATGGAGGGGCCCGTCAATCACTCACTTTATCTCAAGCCTTCAAATCACCTTATGAATATGCAATTCTCTAGCTTCCATACTAAACATACTTTAAAAAGCCATTTCCTTCGGCCAAGCCCTACGCATACACTTAATCTGTTCATAAGGGGAGGAATGCAACAGACATGTGAAGGTGTTGAAGATGCTGAAGTTCTGGATTCGAAGCTCAATTCATCAATCACCAGTTACACCCTGAGGCAGCAGGATGACTGTAATAACCCCCTCAGAAGACCTAAACGGGATTCGACCGACAGAGTACACTTCGCCGTTCAGTATTTCCCAGAGCAGAGAAACTAAACCATATTCTTCACAGCCTGCAACACATTATTGATGAAGATGAACCCGTCACCAAGATCTTTCCTATGCCATCACTTCTTCCTTCAACCAAATATCAAATGTTAAAAGAACATTTGTTTGGAGCAAAAAATCCACCTTTCAGGAAAAAAAAATCAACAAGATCACCGTACAATTTTGTCATGATACTCCCTGGAATACATGTCAGAACTCCAAATTGGTTGCTACCATTATACGTGGGTCGCCTCCCACCAAGTGCCTGACATGCTCATATGGCTCAGCCTATGTTCGAGGAAGGATGCACCACGGCATGGTTCGTTGGAGATACCAAGCAGATGCTAAGACAACAGATAAATGGACAGCGTACAAGAATAGTTCGACATTAATGTTTCCTCCCATTAGGGGAAACCTTCAGAGATCAAGAACAGTCAGGTAAACATACTCCAAGGTGGATTTCAGGATACACAACAATTCGGAAACTCCAAGCAGAAGCTGAAGAACAAGTTTTGCACCCATGAAAAGGTTTCAAATGGGATCGTGGGTTCATGTCAGACTGCAGGTGACCACACTGTACAGTCTCGCACACACACTCACACATACGCACACAAACACACATACTCTCTCACATAATCATACTCATACACTCACACAGACGTTCAAAAACACAATCACACTCTCTCACAGGCATATTCTCATTCACACTCACGCACACTCTCTCAAGCACGAACACATACACACAAATACTTTCTCAAAATCACACACAAGCACGCACGTACTCAAAAGCACACACTCTCTCTCTCGCACCCACACACGAGCACACACAGACGCTCTTTCTTCCCTTCGCACTCCGACTTGCTCTCCCCCAAACACACACACAAACGAATATGCACACAAGTATATAAATCTACAGGGTGAGTTTGCATTTTTCGATTTGTATCGGCAGATATATTCGAATTTGTTCGAAAACCTCACGATATTTGGACAATCAGTCAATGTGGCATTTTATCAATTCCAAGCTGACGTAAAATCACTCTAACTCCCGACTGAGACAGAGTCAGACTCGATACACAGCCTCGTAAGTGAAGTATATTACGTGATTGTAGATGTCACCTGATTCATGCTGATAAATTGTTAAATTATCTCGGAGAAATAATCACTGAAAAGAAATTCTGGGATTTACATATTAGTCAATCGAAACCTGCATCACACTTCTAAAATATTAAAAATTTAACAGCTATATAGGTTTGTTCAATATGTTCGCATCAATTGCATTACTTTGTTAATCTTCTACCTCTCATGGCGGTGTCCGAGATATCTTTTCTCATTAACACATGAAGAATGTCTGAGGATCCAGAAATCTGTATTTTCAAATAAATCAGTTGGACTGTTACCGGTTTCATGAGGTTTTAGACAATGAATTTAGAAGCTGGGCATTGTCTGAAGTATCGTTAACAGTATACTATTAATTGAACGTTAAAGCAAAACTGAAAGAACTGCAGATGTAGTAAATCAGAAAGGAAACAAAAACAGAAATTGTTGGATAAGGTTCAGCAGATCAGGCAGCAACAAAGAGAGTTATCCAAATTCACGTTTCAGGTCGGTTAACCTTTCATCCAAAGTGAGAAAATTCTGAGGAAGGGTCTCCCAACCCGAACCATTAACTGATCTCTTTTCACTATTGAAACGCTCTTGTACAAAACAACAGCAGTCAATTGGCAAAACATAAAAAATACAAACAGTGTCGAGGGCCTCAAATGCAGAAAGCCCGATGGTAGATGCGAATTCAGTGACTATGGAACGGCAATTGGAGAAATATGCAACATGAGTGCAATTTTGAAGAATGGTTTGAGAGATCGGGGGAAGGGATTAATGGAACTACCGTTAAAAAGAGCTAGTGCAGACATTAAGCATTCAATAACTCATTGTGTTGTGCGATATTGTGATACATCGAAAACAGCATCGAGATAAAATTATGACAATGTTTTGTGGCTGAACCTAAACCAAGTGCTGTGCACGCTTCAGGGAACCGGCTCAAAAACAATGAAAGAAAGAACAATTCGGGATGATGAAAAATGACAGTACCAGCCATAACAAAACATTGAGTGATTTGATCATGAGGTATGCTCTGATTCATTCATTTCAATCTGCATTTAGCTGGAATATTGCAATTGTTAAACGGATTTGAACATAATAGTTATATGTTGTAAGAAATATTGCATTTTGAATGTTATTAAAAAGGGATTTCATTGGATTACCGGAAAGCCACAATTTTGCGACTCAGAGGTCATACTGTTGCCGCCATTTAATTGGGTAAGTATGGAACGTTGTACATTCTCTTCATATTCAATTATAATTCGAGTAACATTATATTGCATATGTTTGTCCCAGTCTCCATTTACATTCAGCTGATGAAACCATGTTTTTCTTTTGATTTTTTTTCCGACTGACACAACTGTTTTTATGAAGAAAATAGCCGTTAAATCCCGACTCCAAGGAATGCAACGAACTTTCCCACAGAGATTCGTTTGTTTTACTGTGTCTTTGTATGAGCGATTTAATAGTTTATCTCTATCATTCATAGTTTCCTTTAAATATAATTTTATGCATTGCAAACTTCCAAAATGGGTTCGTTTTCTAGGTCATATCAAGTTGAATCCTCATTTTGTGAAGAGCAATCATTGCGTTTAAGGCAACTCGAGGAAGAAGGGGCCAGCCAATCTAGCATTTTCCTTTATCATTCGGGCAGTGGTAAGATTGATTATGTTACTAAGTGAACCAAAACCTGAAACAACAAATGCGTACTTCTTGATAAATCAAGTGTTGCTATGGCTGGAGCTTACAATTTTTAGGAGGATTCGACATGAAGGTAATAATGAATTCATTTTGAAAGATAATACATTCTTATGGATGTATTTTATAAAAGTGCATGTAGAACTTCCAATCTTCACTCCTGCACCGCAGTTAGTTTTTGATGTGATATGTCAGGTTCACATCTATTGACTGAGCAATTCAACTACTGACCAAAAATATTTGATATGCAAAACTAATAGGTGGCAGTGTTTTGTACTGCTGCCTCATACCGCCAGGGATCCAGGTTTTATATGGCCTTCCGGCGACTGTCTGCTTTCATGTTTTCCCACCAACCTTAAAGGCGTTAAGGTTGGTACGTTGGCTATGTTACGTTGCCCTGTAGTATGCATGGCAAGTGCATTATCCATAGGAAATGCAGTGTTTAGAGGTGTGGATGCGATGTCCTTGGAGGGCCAGTGCAGCATCCAACGGCCTTGATTTGCACTGCAGGTATTCTTTGGAAATAATATTGGAAGAAGGTGAGGGATGGTTAAATGCCAGATATGTAATACTTTAGATTGGGGATGGTTTGAAGATTATTGGGAATTAGTGGTTCCTGAGCATGTAATTTCACGCAAAGTGCAGAAATCTGAATGGCGTGTGAGAAAGAAGCAGGCAACAATTGACATGCTGATATTTGTGAAGAGAAAAATCGTAATTCCTTCTAATATCTTTCTGCCTTTGGGTTGGTAGTAGCATCAACTTGAACATCCGTTGCTCCTATGTCTGATTAAATAAGTTAATGATCCAAATCATGTTGCACTGTTCATTTATCTGTATACATCAATTGATATACTTTCGATACGTCAGTGTCGACAATCTAAAATATCGCATTCCTGTTTCCTGTGCGCTTATCTGTGAGTTAATTAAACACATAATTCGTTCAGTGAAGGCCGTATAAATTTATAAATAACCTTCATTGTCATGCTCCCTTCATTGAGGATAATTGTTTCCGCCTTCTGGCACTTTTATCATTTATTTTCATTTCGAACTTTACTTATCTTCCCTCTTACATTAACAACGTTTTTTTAATAATCAGTGCATCCTTACATATATTTAATATATTTAAGACATTTATTTAAACTTTCTATCCTCCACAACACTATATTTTCAAAAAGCATTTTCTTCGTTCCAAACCAATCCAAATCTGAGTACAAAAAACTGTCACAAACAAGCTAATATGAGAAAAATTGATTGAGCAAAACCAGCGGAAAAAAAACGCACTTGAATAATTCGTAGAAAGAATTCAATTATCAACTTTATTTATGTCGTGTGAAAGCATACAGTACCTACTATTTCCTCAGAAACAAGGTTATGCACATGCTACGTTTCCAATATCGTTTGGAGAATAACATCTAGCTGAAGCAATGACGAGAACTTCTGCTTGAATGTTGCATTTCTGTCTTCCACAGTGAAGAGTCAGTTGTTTGGTTCAGTTTGACAAGAAAGACCTCTGCCAGAATTGTGTCTGTCAGACTCACTTGCACAGCAAAATAACAGTAGATTTAAAGATAAGTCTTTCTCATATAGGAAGGGCATTTTGGCATGTAAATTGCTGGATTATTATTGACTACATTGTGCCGCAGTTGAACATTCGTTCAATGTTCTGATTTTTTGCTACATGCGAATGAACTTATGATTTTTAACAGTATTGAAAAGAAACAAAGTTTGCATGTATTAAACAAATCGCATTATTTTCCTGCGTTTAGCTCAACCTGTAGGAATAAAACCAAAATTGATATTGTCATGTTTGCTTTAAAATTTAAGAATTAGACTTAATGGATAAATCAACAAAGCATAGAACTGTTCTCGGAATTTACGTTGTGTTACTGCATAAATAAATGTGTTTGTGCAGCAGCTGAGCAGCTGAAGCATGATTCCAGTTTCCTGAAAAATAAACTTAGGGTCATAAAACCCAGTAATTTTATAATTCTTTATAAACCTGTGGCAAAAGAATTCCACAACATAGGTCATCCACAAGAGGATGAAATTCCCAGAGATGGAAAAGAGCAAGATGATAGATTTTCTTCGGCTTTCCATCTCTCTATCCTTCTTATGTTCGCCATTGCCCTGGGTATTAAGTCTCCTTCTGGCTCTACTGGCCGCCAGAATATGACGAACAGTCACAGTATTGAACAGAACAATCAGAAAAAAAGGGAGGCAAGGAGTTACAATTCGATCGAACCAATCAAATGCAATCCACATAAGTGAAGTATAACGTATCTGCTTAATTCGACAGTACCATGGTATGTTGTCAGCGATGTAAATTGGCTCATGCAAATAATACCATGGGATATTAATAGAAAAAGCTAAGGCACAAACCGTTCCAATTACCACAGCTGCTATTTTCTCAGTACAATATTTTGTTTTCAGTTTCTGGAAACAAATTGCAACAAGCCTATCAAATTTGAAAGTCACAGTTAACCATATTGAACTATCTCTACATGCATAACTTAATGCAATGCTGAAACTACACACTGGAGTAATGGACAGGAAACTGCCTGGAAAATAAATAGCTAGAATTCTGTTTAATAACACTGCAGAGATAATGACCAGGAGGTCTGTCACTGCCATGAAGACAAGATACATCGTGATACAGCTTGATCGACCACACCTTCCACGGGACAGTATCACGATCGCCATGATATTAACTGAAAGGGAATTACACATAATGTATTTTCAGCATTTTAATTGTGCCAAGTGCATAACTACCATATATTTAAAAAATCATTCTACATTTCATTCAATGTCAAAATAGGTTCCAGGACATTCACTGTTTATAAACCCAATGTCCAAACTTTGACAGTTCAATAAAAAAAATGCACCTACCATATGCAGCTAAAACCGATTCTAGACATAAGGAGGATGAAACACAGCAAAAACATAGAGGGAAAGAAACGCAAACAAAATGAATTCAAATGTATAAATTATTGAAACAGTTAGTGTTAGAATTGTTAACTAAATACATCGAAATATATTTCATGAAAATTAACGACAATGAATTGAAAGACAGCAATCAAAGACGTAAAGAATTGAACAAAGATTGTCTCTGTTATTGCAGCCCATGACTAAGGTTGATAAACGTTCCACATAGGGCTTTTGACTGACACAAGGTGGTTGAAAGGGGTTGAAAGCTCCATGTAGCAGATATTTACAAACATAATAGCAATCTCCATACAGAGATGCTGTATAAAAAAACGAAGTTCCAAAAAAGAGCATAAAAGTTTTCACGTGAGAATGATCATTAGGGAATTTAGAGTGTGACAAACAGAAAGTTCTCAACATATAAGCGTTTTTAGAAGGGGCATTTTTGAAAGGCCCATTTGAACCACAGTCCTACATTTATTATTTCTTAAAAGGCGAACGGAAAATTTGATTCTATAGTATTCCCAAATATTTGGCATTTATAAAATAAAAGTGGCATCAACAAATTAATCTGAAAAGATTTGTTGTGTCTTGAGAAATGTTTGTCCGTGATAAAGAGGCACGTTAGCCTCGTTTTTTACACAGCTGCCTCAGAGCCAATGCTCGATTGTAGCATCGGGCGACTGTCTGTGTGCACTTTGCAAATTTTCCCGGGTCTTCTTGGGTTTCATTTGTGTGCTCAGGTTTCATTCCACAGTCCAAATATGTGCAGATTAGGTGGATTAACCATGCTAAATTGCCGGTAGTCGTCGGGGATATGTTGAATTGATGTATTACTCAGTTAAATTGCAATCCAATATGGTAAGATAATGGTTTAGTATGGATTATTGTGCCATATAGAATGTTCGCAAACGATAGTGGTTTTATTGTTATCAGGGCGATAAGCGAATAAATCGCGTAAACACAACGTCGAAAAGACATGGAGGGGCAGTGGAACGTTGTAAAGTGTGTGGTCACGACTGGGAAGAGATCAACAATCGAACTTTATATGAAGAGGCAGATAATCCAAAGATCGCAGAAGATTGATTTAGATTAAAATAAAAAATTACAAAATGCACAGTGAAGATTTAGATATGTACCCAAGTTAATTATGCAATTCAAACAAATATTGTTAAATTTCCTTGATAAAGCTGCAAACTGATTGAATTGCACCCTTATGAGTGGAAATTGAACAAATGCTTGATATTACGAAAAGGAATACAGATCAGAATAGTAACAGTAAAATATGTATTTAACAACTGAACGCTGATTTAAAATTCAGTAAGAGCACATGAATTAGACGGTTCGGGTGTTTCAACGGCAAGTCAGAAGAAGTTTTTGATCTCTCAGGTTGAAGTGAAAGACGCGTTGTTTTAACTTTGTCAACTGCATCACAGAATTGCAGTGACTGTATATCGGAAGTTATTTAGTGACAATTGGTAGAAGTTAATATATTTTCGAATCTTCTGTAAAAAAGAAGATTCGAAAATATCAATGATTTTCCATAATTTGGAATAATTCTTAATAATAAGTGAGCATCCAGTTCATTGTACATTAATGTTATGCATTAATATTCAAGTCTTCAATTCTTTTCCACAATTCAGTTAGATCATGGCTGATCTCTGACCTAATTGCAGAGAGATGTCTTGACCCCAGAGCCTTTTCTACGTTTGCTCAACAAAAACAACACATTTATCTCAGGTTTAAAAGTAATAAATGAACTATCATCTACTGCTGTCTGTGTAAAACAGTTCCAAACCTTTAACATCCTATGAGTGTAAAGGTTCATCCTAGCATCGCTCCTGAACCTTAGGATATGCCCATTATCTCGAAAATTCCCAATGAGTAAAAATAGTTTACGTTTATCTATCTTATATTTCTCTGCCAACATTTCATTGTCATTTAGTTCTATCATCTCTGGCATTTACATTTAATTAAGTCATATGCCGCCTTTCATGAGAGTTGGTGTAATTGTCTCGCAAAAAATAATTGGAAACTTGTTTTAGAAACAGACATTAGTCATTTGATGACTGGAGCGCCTTCGGTGTCCCAAGAAATAGGTGACTGATTTGTTAGTGTTTGGATTACATATTCTTATTGAACTTCCATGTTCTTTGATTTCATTGTGTGATACAAATCTGAGTGATCCGTCCACCAAACTTGACCGACTCAAAACATTTTTCAGAGAATCGTTTAATCTTCTACATTATGTAACAGAAGGTAGAACAAATTTGGGCGAATGGAACTGAAGCATTTAAATCCAAAAATACTCTTATCTTGGAGTGTTTATATTGTGAACATATAATCTGTGTGTCCAAGTTTGCCCGTATCCTCTGATGAGGATTTCTGCGTGTGTCACTATTGCAGACAGAATATTTCAATTGCAGTCACTCTCGAGATGGGCATTTTGCTTCGCCTCAAGTTCATACTGAAAACTCATTCAAACACATTATCAATACGGGCGGATTATTGTTCTCTCTGTTCAGAAAATAGATAATTCTAATCCATTGTATATTAGCATTTCATAATTATACACGTCTAAATTAAATGTTCACCGTTATTGCAGTTCGACACTTTCACAATTTTAATGTTATCATGTCAAATTGTATGAAAAACTTCTTATTCTCTTTATGTCTAATTACATTCGCTCTATTTATAATTTATTGCCTTCATTGATCAGCACTGTCGGGACAAAGACTATTATGCACAGCATTAATTTTACGTGAAGTAACCAAATCAGATTGCTGATTAAACTGACGTTTTCAATAAAATCCTTTTCACATTATTCAACACAACCTCTTACTGTATTCAATGAAACATTAATATATTAATCTGACCTTGAAGAAAACGTTGCCAAAAAAGAAAAAAAAATCAACTAACCTTTACAGAAGGGAAAAATCCGCACCATTTTGATGCGCTCTGAGCATCACGTTTTTTGCAACTTTACCAACTTTCAATTCTCGGCATCACAGAAAAATAAACACAAAATGCTGGATGAGCTCAGTGCTGGATATAGCACTCGTGGAGACAGAAACAGAGTCAATGTTTTTAGCCTCATGTTGTGTTCCTCAGAACTCCTGTGATACGTTGTAGTATTGGATAAATTCCAGAACCTTGTTAAATAAAAACCACTTTACCTGGGATAGCAATAGTTGCAAGTGCAGTGTAGTAAATGGCGTATGCAGGACCTCTTGGTGGAGCATGCATTTCTTTGAGAAGTAACAATGTCCGCTTATTGTTCCTTATGCATCATGTTGAATTTCCAAGGGATCCTATTATACCTGATGCTGTGCCACTAGAGACATAAGTAGATGATATCACTATTGATGTCGTTTACATTAAGTGACAAAATTCAGACTCATATGCAATTTACTTACTGCCATTCAGCAGTTCGATTTACTTACATCAATACAAATGCTGGTTACAATTATTGTAAATGGAGATGTTGACGTAATCATTGAAGTAATTCTGTTAAAATCGCATCATACCAGGTTTTATTCCAACAGGTTTAATTGGAAGCACGAGCTTTCGGAGCGCTGCTCCTATATCACGTGTTTGTGTAGTACAAAATTGTAAGATACCCAATTTATAGCAAAGTGTACAGTATGATGTAACTGAAATCATACATTGAAAAGTACCTTGATTGTTTGTTAAACCGCTCACCTGTCTGAATGACCATGTTCGTTTCACTTCTTCCATACATTAAGCACAAAACCTTTTTTAAAAAGTTTCATTCTCAGATTAACTTTAACAATTGGTGCCAGCACACGCAATGTGTTGAAGGTGTTTGCCCCCTGTGGGGGTGTGGGGGTTTGTACATGTCTGTGAGAGAGACCATATGTGTGTCTGTGTGTGAGTGAATGGGGTCGATGTCTGCAGAAGGGTGCATGTGTAAATGTGGGAATGTGTGTGTCTGTAGGAGTGTGTATGTGTGTGTTTGTGTGCGTATCCGTGTATAGGAGTGTTTGTGTGTGTGCGTGGTTCTGGTTGAGGTCCTCCCTGTGGTAGCGAACTCAGCTATCAGCCTGTGCTCGGCCACTTTTCGTTGCTGCTTGTCCCGAAGTCCGCCTTGGAGGCTGGTCACCCGAAGGTCCGAAGCCGAATCTGCTGGACCACTGAAATGTTCCCAAACTGGGTGGGAACACTCCTGTCTGTTGATTATTCTGCGGGGCCCAATCATCTGTTGTAGTAGCCTCTGCTCAGGGCATTATTTCGAACAGCATATGATATAGACAATGTTGGCTGATTCCCATGAGTATCTACCACATACATGGTGAGAGATGTCCCCAAGCATACTGGTACCCTCCATGTCCACATTTGACACATCTTGCAGCGCCTACCGTGACAGGGTTGTATGGACTTGTCCTGAAAGCTGGGCAGTTTGCTACGAAACATGTTCTTTTTGAAGCATGATGGTTGTTTAAAGGCAAGCAGTGGAGGTGTGTGGAAAGTCTTGTCGAGGTGGTCATCCACATAGATAATGTTTTGCATGCCGCGAAGATCCTGGCGTAGGTATCGTTGCAGCATGTGCCTGTCTCCTGAGGAGGTCATTGTTGTTCCTTGCTGTGGCACATTGGAACTGGCGGTCGATGAGTTGAGCATCGTAACCGTTGTTATCAGGGCATCCCTGAGTACTTCCAGGTGCCAGTCACGTTCCTTCGCATCTCAACACTTCCGGTGTACATGATAGGCACCTTGAAATGCTCATGGATGCCCACATAATAACGGGATACGATGCTCAACTCATTCACACACTCATACACACACACACACACACACACACACACACACACAAAAGCCCATATGCATGCATACACATATGCGTTTGTGGGTTGAATTTGTACTTGCAGAGTTAACTTTTCCTTTGCTGAAAAAATGCATGAATCCAAGTAAGGCGCTGTTACTTTTTTTTTCTTAAGCTTAGAATCAGTCTAAACGTTTTGGCATAGACAACAGCACACGGGGCGAACACCTTCAACACATTAGCAGGGCTGACACCCATTGTTAAAGTTAACCTGAGAATGTACCTTTTAAGGTTTAGTGAATTACATACAAAAGAAGTGAAACTAACAAGGTCATTCTAACAGACGAAAGACTCAAAACACCATCAAGTTTTTTTCAAAGTATGATTTCAATGAATGATTTCAGTTACATCACACTGTAAACTTATGCTATAAATTCTTTGTCTTACAATTGTGTATTTCACATCCACCTGAAGGAGCAGTACTCCGAAAGCTAGTGCTTCCAATTAAACCTGTTGGAATATAAACTGGTGTTGTGTGATTTTTAACTTCATACACCCCAGTCCAAAACCGATATCTCCAAATCAAAAATAATATGCTGGTTAACTTTGGTATTACAGATTTTCCTTTCCGCTTATTTTCATGAAGTATAATGCAAAAAATGGAATTTTATGATGTGTTATAAGAATTCTTTGCTGTCCGAAAGACCTAACTCAGTTCAGACATCCCCGTTTTTAATCAATAGGTGAATTCAAACTCCCAGCAAAGATCTACATTTATATACACTCTGAATCGGCCCAGCAATTTTGTAGACTGTCGTTAGAAAGGAAACAAAGGTAAAAACTGACAAGCAAACGAGCCAGATACTGGGCATGTGATCTGGACCAAATGATTTGTGAAGTTCTTTGTCTTACAATTGTGTATTCCACAACCATCTGAAGGAGCAGCACTCTGAAAGCTAGTGCTTCCAATTAAACTTGTTGGACTATAACCTGGTGTTGAGTGATTTTTTAACTTCATACACCCCATTCCAACACCGACATCTCCAAATCAAAAGTAATATGCTGGTTAACTTCAGTATTACAGATTTTCCTTTTCTCTTATTTTCATGAAGTATAAAGCAAAAAAAGGGAATTTTATGAAGAGTTATGAGAAACCTTTGCTGTCCTAAAGAGATAAATCAATTCAGACCTCCCCGTTGTTTAATCAGTAAGTGAATTCCAAATCCCAGCAAAGGTCTACATTTATATACACTCTGAATCGGCCCAGCAATTTTGTAAATTGTCGTCAGAAAGGAAACAAAGATTAAAACTGACAAGCGAAAGAGCCAGATGCGCATTTTTATATTTGTGCTAATGTTATGATGTCTATTTTAAAGATTCTTACAATAACTTCATCAACACTCCTTCAGAATGATATTTGAAGTTAAGGCTGTAACAGACTTTTAACAATCCCATTATATTAGATTAGATCGTAGTGCAACGGGAAGACAGATGACGACACAACGACATGTAATCTTGTGGGTATGGTTTTCGAGTTTGGTGATGTTGTACTCCGTATTAAAAAAAACTCATGCATTCAGAAAAAACACAAAAAGTGGAACTTCTCCTTTTAGACCCTTATTATTAAAGATTTAGCCAAGCATACAGCAAATCGAACAATCAGAATTAAAAACGATTTGGAAATCCATTGTCTAGTCGGACGTTGTTTGGAGTCATGAATGGCATCGCTGTCTGTCTGAACGTCCTTAAGATCACATGTCAACAAAGCGACTTGTCACCCGAATCAATAAGTTGCATACCACAGGTGCATTTATCTGTGATTTTATCGAGAGCAAGGATGAACACATCGTAATTGTGCCATGTGGTGCATGTATTCACAATAAGGTGTTAACGAGTTTATCATGAACTGTGACAATTGAATCAATGAGGATAGACGTAGAGGGGGTCCAGTAGTAAGAACTGCACATTCATCAGGCACTGCAGACTGCAAGAAGACTATCGTCCTGTGTGTTATTTGGTTTCCTCGGCCAATTCCCTCACTAATTTATGACTTACAAACATTGATCAGATGTTGCTGGTATGAACACTGTTGTAAAACATGTATAGTGTGATACCATTCATGTTATCATCTCGTTGATCATCGTGACAACTTGTCTGTCTTTTTTATTCTATAAATGCTTCTATCCACCACCTAGATCATTATTCTCGCATAAATAAATCCATCAATATGTGCAAGAATATATTCACGCAACCAACATCTCTGGTCCAACAAAATCACCATTATATTCAATGCGGACTTCTTCATTTTATCCACTGTACAGTTCTGATAACCAGTTTGCCATGAAATTTCGTATGTATTCCACACATATCTACAAAACGTCATCTGCCCGTGAGAGCATTCAGGGTCTGAGACAAACATTATTTTTTTTTTACCACTTCCTCCCTTTACTTTTAAGTGACTTTCTCTTTCAGCTTGTGAGCATGGTCTTTTCCATCATCATGCGTTTTTCCAAGTCTTCAATCTTGATAAAACTGCTCGAATAATTGCTTCACTCCACAAGCACTCTGTGTTCCTATGTTCTGGCCTGTTCACACAATGCTGCAACTGGCGCTCTCTTCTTTAATCTAATAACTCCAAGTTTTGACTGTTTAAGGTATTATTCATCCACACATTTTCGTTTTATATTATCAGCTTTGCCACATATTGTCTCCCTGAAAAGCTTTCAGGCGTATTGTGTTTTCGCTGGTACAGAGCAGCAACCTATGCAGTTTTAAACAAATAAATGCATGACATATTTTGCACAGATCCAAGGTAACTAACGATTCTGAAGGTATGAAGAAAACTCAAAGGCATTGAAATTAGGCATTACAGACGTTTTGAAAAATTGGAGAGGCACACAGGTGATGAAAATTTCTGTCTTTGTAGCAGTCGTATGATCTCCAGAGCAAATTTGAGGAAGTAAGGATAAACGTAATGTGACCATTCTTAGAGCGACAGGGAAATTGAGATTCCAACGTCATTAGACCTGCATTATATTAATACATATTCGAGTGTGAACGATGCCCCGAAACATTCAGATCATTTGAAGGTCGTTGTAGTGGAAGTAAGGGAAATACAAATATATTAAATTAAATTGGGAATATATGAAATAAATGTTTACAATCGGTTTCACCTCGCAATGGAGATGACATGAGCACAACTTCCATTTGTGCAGTATGTTGCAATATTCTCAGCGTCTGAAAGTAAAACATTAGAAATGTTATCAGAAGGCAATATTTGGAATAATGGAGAAAACAGAACACAACAACAAAAGGATAAAAACTAAGCTAAATTACAAAACTAAAAGAAAGCTTTGTAATTAACAGGATAATAAAATGTTTAAGCAATGGCATGACAGCAAAGGTAAATACCTATGGAGAATAGGAAAAAATACAAATGTTTTAAAAATGTGGTGAGGAATGGATTGCTAAAAACAAGCATTCAGAAGGCAAACAGTACCAATGCAATTAAATGTTGAAGGTGGATAATTTACATCGACTCACAAAATGTGAATGAGACGTTATCGACAAGAAACCGCACCCACCACAAAATATTACAAGGAGATGGACTAGTTTTAATTTTTTTCTTTATCTGTCGGCAGGTTTACATTGCTGTGCTCCAGATGCAATTTGATTGGTCTAACTTTAGGCTAAACGATAAAGGGCAAATTCACACAAAGCTATAGACTCATCGAAATGTACAGCATGGAAAACGACCCTACGGTCCAACATGTCCACGCTGACCGAATATCCCAGCCAAATCTAGTTCCAACTGCCAGCACCCATCCCATATCCCTCCAGACCCGTCCTATTCATATAACCAAGTCCAACGGGTTTATTTCAAATGACGAGCTTTCTGAGCACTGTCCCTTCATCAGTCTAAGTATAACAAAAACTCTCCTGATTTACAGGACAAAATAATGTGAAATTTAACGATTAATTAGTAACAGTTCCAATATAGACAGCATCTCATTGACACAGCCTTTCGTGAAACAAAGTTGATGCAAACTTCTAATAAAACCCACACAATCCCAGGAATCCCAGGCTCCATTCATGAATTGAGTGGGAATATCACCAATAATCATTATTTCCACATTCTGTGTGGTGAACGGTCCATGTGACATAACATGGAGCAAGAACGTGACATCAGTTTTGCCGAATTTACTTAAGACAGGTTGAAAACCAAACTTGTCTCCTGAAGTCGACGAATCAATTTGAATACATGCTGCTAAACATATATCCATGTGTGACTAAAAATCAACGGGCCATTGATGTACAACTCACAATTAATTAATCCAGAAACGGTTGGCTATTGAGTTGTGGCTGGAGTATCTTTTTTCATAACAAATGGCATGAAACTTAATTTGTTGAGGCCATTCTGCGTCACAAAAGCCGAAACTGTGGACATTTTGTTGGATAAAGGGACCTGCTAGTTTCCTCTGAGATTATGTAAATTAGAAATATACGTTGCTTGTTCAACCTTCTCAATGAAGTTTTCCAAACGTGGAATAGCTTATGAATCAGGTTTTGAAAATGGATTGACTTCATGGTAGTCTACACATATCGCTGGATCCCATGTGTTGTTAGTGTAATTATTATGGATCGGCTCCAGTAGCTGCAACTCGCGCTGATTATGTTGCCTTTGAGCACGTGTTCAATGTCTTTTTGACCCTGCGCCAACTTTACATGGTTCTATTTATAAGGATCTTACTTAAATGGAACAGCGTTTCTTATATCTATATAATGCATAATTAGATTGGTACGTCCTGACATGTTCACACGTGATCGTAAGAAGTCTTTCAGGTTTTTACAAATTCCTTCTGAGAGGTAATTCAATAATCTATGCCAAATTTTTAGAATGTATTCAATATCCAATATAATGTGAAGGATGTCCAATTCATAATCCTCTAAACCGGGTATTCACTCTGTGTGATAACCATTAACACATTCTCCTTTTGCTTTTCCTCCTTCTCACAATACATTTTCAGCATAATTACACTCTGTGAGATTTCATTCTAACTAGCATTCTTATCAAATTTTTCAAACCACTCAATCTCTTTTCGATTTGATAAGGACGACCAACGCATGCTTTTTAAAATTCACCCACCACAGGAAGTAACATTGTTGCATGAAACAAATCCTGATTTTTGTTTGAGTTTCCACTTAGTTCCTGTTTTTCAACTTTGTTGCAATTCAGTTAATTTCTTTCGTCTAAAAATGTCCAATTGTTCTCCATCTATTCTTGTATCGCCTGAACTACTTGATTCAACTTGGTCTCTAATAATTTGACATCAACTTCCTTATTATTCGGTTTTCCCTCCGGCTTCAGTCCATGATTTTGAGATCTTAATATCTCATATTCAATAAAATGTCAGAATATATTTCTTTTAATGTATCAGTTGCCTGACCTTATTCTAACATTTCAAACACAGTAGCAGTGATAACACCTCTGATACAGCGTATCATTATCATTCCTGGAGCCGACATTTCCCCCAGTACTCCTGTTACCACGTCTCTACTTTCCACCGGACACTCGAATCTCACTTGACATAATGGAGCACTTCTCATTTCAGCATGAAATCCACATATTACCACTTTTTGTTCCATCAATAGCCCTTCTGAATGTCGTATCTCTTCATCCGTCAACACCAACGTGTTACATGTTCCTGTAATCCTTAAAATTATAATGTCTTCTAATATTCTTTAGATATGCAAGCAATCCTTTCCCTAGCAAGATTTTTTTTAAAAAAGCTCTGCCACTTTCTTCTGAAACAACCTCCAAAGTAATTGAAATTTCTATTGCAGAATTTTAATTTCCACTGTGCTTTCCCTTCCAACATCAACAAACCCACTGACTTATCCTGTTTTATTGCATCCACCTTCTCAATGCTTTTTTTTCGAAACAATTCACACTGTGATTCCATGCAGCCTACTGTATTGCAGTGAAAACACTGGAGCTTTTTAACTTCTCTTTTTGCTTCTTTTGTTTTCTTTTCACCCTGTGATAATCTATCTGCATTGACTTCAGTGAGTTCTATCTTACCCTTTCCATCTGAGGATTTCATTTTTTCCATATTTTCTATCCCTCACACATTGTTTGATTTGTTCAAACGCAAACTCCATTTGAATCGGCTCACTCCTTCGATTCTTGCAATGTTACGTTGGCACTAACTCATATGTACTTTAAATGACCTTCTTCATCTCCTCGTACTTTCTAAGTACCTCCTCTGACAGTTATGCAAATACATCATGAGCCCTACCGACCACTTTTTCTGGGATTAACAAAATCCACAAGGTCACCAGCCACGTCACTTGTTTGGCCAATTCCTGAAATTCAATGAATTAAAAAAGCTCCTTACCCTTCTTGTCAAATTTAGGAAATGCTTGGACATATTCCTTTGGTGACAATTGGTTCATTCATCTTCTCTGTCTTCCTCATTATTCGTACATTCTGCCTTCATCTCTATCCTTTGAAGTCGACTTTCCTGTCTAGACAGCAATTTCTGAAGTTCAAACTCTCTGTCTCTCTCTCTCGTCGTTTCTTCTGCTCAGGCCTTCGTCTACTATTCTTTTTGTTCAACCAGTGTTATTCTTTCTTTGTCTTTCTTTTGTACTGCCAGGACTATTCTTTCCTTTTATTTTTGATATGTTTTTAATCCTATTTCAACCTTTTCCAGCGCTATTTCATTTTTAAGTTGTTTCATCAGCAATTGAATTCTAGCAATTTCGAAACATTTCAATGGCATTTCCACCAAGTACAAATGCTGAGCTTTTAGTGTAATTTATCTCCCTCTTGAAGGAGACAAAGTCAATCTCAACTCCAGTTTGTCTTCCAATTTCAACAGCTTTGTCTTGCTCTTTTTTGTATAATTCCCGAAGTTAATTTTATAATCCCACAAAACTCTTTGTGTCTGACAGAAACATTACTACAAAGCACACCCTTTCGAACCAAATAAATTCAGATCCTGAAACAAAAGAAACTAACTCTGCCACTCATTGCCTTTGAGACCAATAACCATACATCCAAATTGAAATTGGAGAATTTTCGCGAGAGGTTGTCACAATTTTTTGTAGATAATAGCAAACCTCATCAAAAAATCTTAAGAATGGAGCCAAGAAAATACCTTTTTTTTATTTTACAGATAGATATGAAGTATCTCGTCAAATCACTTGATGGTAGAATATGGAACATAGCACATTACAGCACATTACAGACCCTTCGGCCCTCGATGTTGCGTCGATCATTGAAACTAATGTGAAGCCCATTTAACCTACACGATTCCATTCTCGTCCATATGTCTACCCAGTTACCATTTCATGCGCTTACGTTCGGCAAGATTACTACAGTTGCAGGCAGTGTGTTCCACGCACCTACTACTTTCTGAGTAACTAAACTACCTCTGACGTCTATTCTAGAGTTATCACCTCTCAATTCAAAATATGTCCACTCTTGTATGCCAATGCTATCTGAGGAAAAAATGGCTGTCACTGTCCACCCTATCGAATCCTTTGATGATGTTCTATGTCTCAATTAAGTCACGTCTCAACCTTCTTCTCTCTTACGAAGTCTCAAGTCCCTCAATCTTTACCTATATGTCCTTCCTTCCATATCAGGCAACATCCCAGTGAATCTCCTCAGAACGTTTTTCAAAGCTTTCATACCCTTTCTATAATGTTGTGACCAGAGCTGTGCGCAATATTCCAAGTGTGGCCACACCAGAGTTCTGTGCAGCTGAAGCATGATCACATGGTTCCAAAACTGAGTACGTCTAACAGTAAAAGCTACATAAAATATGCCTTCTTAACAACCCATTCAACCGCGGTGGCAACTTTCAAGGATCTGTGTTCTTAGACGTCGAAATCTTTCAATCATCTACTCTGTAAAAAAAATACATTCACCCAGCACTCTGAATTCTATTACGCCTTCCAAAGGGGATCACCGCACACTTATGCATTCTCAACTCCACTGGCGACCTCTCAACCAAATTCGTTAGATTATCAATGTCCCTCTGTTACCTCCAACATCCTTCCTCACTGTCCACATCTCTCTGTAACTTAGTGTCATCCGCAAATTTCCTAACCCATTCCTGGACCCAGAATAGATTCTTATGGTACACCATTAGAAACCCAACTCCACGATGAAGATTTCTCATCAAACACCATCCTTTGCTGTCTTTCAACAGTCCAATTTCTGATCCAAACCACCACATCGGCCTCGAGCCCATGCCTCCGTACTGTGTGCATAGGCCACGTAGAGTAACTTAACGAATACCTTCCTGAAATCCTTATACACCATTTCAAACGTTTTTCCCTCATCAACCTGTTTGTTCACCTTCTCAAAGAACTCAATAAGTTTTGTAAGGCATGACCTACACTTCACAAAACTGTGTGATTATCCCTAATCAACGATTGTTGTTCTCTAGTCTTCTGGCACGACTCCTGTAGACAAAGTGGTCATAAAAATCAAAGCCAAAGGCTCGGCAATCTTCTCCCTGTCTTCCCCAGAGTATCTTCGCATAAATCACGTTTGGCCCAGGAGACCTATCTATTTCTTAAACTTTCCAGAACTGCTAATATCTCCTTCTTGGAAACCTCAATGTGTTCTAGTATAGTTACCTGTACCTCATTATTCTCCCCCACAACATTGTCTTTTTCAAGTGTCAACGTTGACGAAAAGAATTCGTTTACTGTTTCGCTTATTCCTCTGAATCCAATCACAATTTCCCATTTTTATGCTTGATTGGCCATAATCTTATTCGAGTCTTTCGTTTACTCCAGAAATATATATAGGAGGCTTCAGGGCTATCTTGCAGGGCCTTCTAATGCTTCCTCCTGGCTATTAATAGCTCTCCCTTCCTGTCTTTCCTTTCCAACATGCAAGTCTCAAGCGCCCAAGCTGATGTGTCACATCTCACTCTAACATAAGCCTTCTTCTTTCTCTTAACAAGAAGTTGACGTCCTGAGGAAACAAGAGCAAATGCACTCGACGTCTTCCTGCCTGCCTGACAGGTGCGTACTGATCAAAAATCCGCAGGATTGTTCCTCGACTATGCTCCACATTCTAACTGTTCCCATCTCCTCAATTGCCTTCCACATGTCATTCATTCTCAATTTTGACTAATCGCTTCATAAGTGCCTTTCAACAGGCATACAACTTTCCCTGCCGTGCATTCCTTTCCATCACGAAAATAGACATAACCGAATTGTGAATGTGATCAACAAAATGCTCACCTACTTCCAAATCAAACACCTGGCCGGTTTCACGATCCAGTATCAAATCGAATATAGCCTCACCACGTGTTGGCCGATCTACATATTGTGTCAGAACACCCTCCTTCACACATTGGACAAAAACTGACCAATCTAAAGTACTTGAACGGGAGTATTCCCTGACAATATTTGGAAAGTTAAACCTCCATAACAGTCACACTGCCACTCGTGCTCCTATCCAAGATCATCTTTGCTGTTCTATCCTCTACATTTCTGAAACTATTCAGAACCCTGTATAAAACTCCCAACAGGGCGACCTCTCCATTCCCGTTTCTATGATCAGCCCATGCTACTTCAGTTGACGAGTCCTTAAACGTTCTGACTGCAAATGTAATGCTGTCCTTGACTACAAATGTTGCAAACCAACGTCCCACCTCACTCTTTTTCCATTTTCTTTGTTCTTACTGAAACAGCTAAATCCCGGAACCTGCAACAACCATGATTGTTGCTGGTCCATCCATGCGTCCGAAATGGCCACAAAATCGAGATCCCAGGTAGCAACCCATGCTGCAATTTCACTTACCTCATTCGGATGCTTCTGCCATTGAAGTCGATACACTTAAAACAAGCTGTTGCATGCCGGTGCCTTCTTGCGGTCTTGGAATCTTAACAAGTTACGACTAAAGGTAAGTTACTGAATCATGATTAGCTGAAATGCAAGCAAAAGAAGGAAGCATTTAGGTTAACTTAACTGTTGGGAATCTGAACTCAATGACTACTTCTAATTAACTGCTCTAATTAAGCGTTATCCCAAAAATACACCGTTTGGCTCAACGCTAAATTCAGACACGGATTCTTACATGTCGTTCAACATCAGGTGAGATTTCAGAGACTGTCGCTGTTCGGAATCATTTACTAAGGCTTGCGTCGCTTCTGAGATCCCAACAGCATCCAGCTGCTACAGCTAAAAATAAAAACTGGAAAACCTGATTGGAAGAACTGGCCACTCACTATCCTTTGTTAATCTAATTCACGAAAAGCCAAAGGCCTCTCCTGAGGTTTGACTGAGGCAGTCTCCATAACGGCTTCGCCATCTCTGCCTTTCCAACATCTCTTTAAAAGTCCTCAGGAGAAGATGCGATATTTTTAAATTAAAGTTTCATCATATCGCCTAAAACTTTGAAACTTGGCCTTACTCTAATTTCGAAATTTAACTTTTAGGTCAGCTTTCCATAAATATTTAAACATTAGTAGAACTATGTATTGCAGAAAATGTTTCTTGTACACACATGACAAATTCCTCTTGTTTGAAGCCCTTAAAATTATAGTAGTCAATATCAATATTTGGAAAGTTAAATACCTTTCCCATTGCAACAATATTATTCTTGCTGATTACTGAGATATTCTTGAATATTTGTATTCAATTTCCAGCAGACCATTAGTCGGCATGCCCAGAGTTGGGGAGGGGGCATAGAAAAATTCCAATAAGGTGATCATTTCTTCCTTAATTCTCAGTTCCACCAATATAACTTCACCAGACGTTCTCCTTGGACTATCCTTCCTACATCCAACAATAATGTCAGCTTTTTTTAAAAAAATACATTCCCCAACCCTTTCCTATGTCATCTATAAACCAGAACATTAACCTGCTAGTCCTGCCCCTTGTTGAACCACGTTTCTCAAATACGATTGTATCCTAATACAGTATTGGCAATCATACTCTAAATTTATATGAATTATCTATGACAACTGTTGCATTGATATAAACGTTAAAATGTTTCGGACTTACCTTATTCTCGTCCGTGTTTTACGCACCTTGACTGACTACAGCCAGTCAGTAACAGGAAACCTCACAGCCATTGCCATCACCCCCAACATTACCAAAAGCAGCATACTTGCTTCAAATGGGTATAGTCACAGGGGAATCCTGCACTGTCTGCCGACTTCTCCCATCCTCCATAGTGGTATTACATCCACCTGACTGTACATGCGGTGCCTCGAATTTGTTGAGAGGGATTTATGTATCACCTTGGCTTGCTCTCATATAATTTTCACAGCCACCAAATGCAACAGCCACTGATTCATGCATTTCAATCGGATTCACAACCAAGCACACTTCCTGACACCACAGTCAACAGCAACATTGCAATGCCTCCGGATCATCCACATCCGATTGGAAGAGCACGGCACGCTAACAAAAAAACACTTCACGGTGCCTTTAACAATCGATATGCATTTAAATTGCCGTTAAAAAAATAATCCAGTCTTACCGCAGCTAAATTCATATATGAATGTGCTTTGACTGATGATTTTTTGTCTGGAGCCATTTGAGAATACTTTATCCTCTGATTTTACCACGTAATTAAGTTATAAAGAACGAAACACATACATAGGCCCGCCCCCCCCTCCGCCATACACTGTGAAGAGAGTGAGAAAAGTTTTGCACCCTGCTTTTCTGGAACGTTTACTTTTAACATAATATAAAACCATAACACATATTTGAATAACAACAAGTAACGACTTATTCATCTGAACGAAACAGTGGGCAAATTACCTAAATTATTAAGAAACCAAATGAATCTCTTCTAAGTAAAAAAAAAGGTAGCTAAGTATAGACCACGCTGTGAATGTCAATTTCTCGCGAGAGGGCTGAAGAGTGTTAACAATGGCAGATAGCAGTTAGGTCTGGGATCTTGTCCTACAGGCCCCTTTTTTATATCCTTGGGGATATCTAGACACTTCTTACAATATGGTTGGCCCTATGTTGTCAAAACCAGCAGGTTTAAATGTAGTAGGTGTTTGTTACATAAGTGCCCGTTTTAAGTCAATTTGCTTAATTCAAAAATCCCTTGCATTGGTAAAATCGTCCTATTAATTGTGCAGCCTTTCAATGCAGATGCATCAATTGGAACTGTCTATTAACTTGCATTTTCAATCTCGAAGTACAGGAAAACAAATACAGCTTTTGAATGGAACACGTGATGATTATCCCTCAGCATTTTGCAAACAAGTTTAAATTCTTTCCCCAATGGACAATTACTCTATCCAACATTGTAACACCTACAAACTTAAGAAAAAAAACATGATGAATATTCAGCGTCATTGTTTTGTTTTAACCCATAACTCCATTCTATTACTAGATCCATATCACATGAATCTTGAGTTACATATTTTATTCCACTTCCGTTTAGATATCACGTTGAGCACTACTGTCTCTCTCCTTTAAAACTCGAGGTAAAGCATCTACAGTGATGCTTCCACAAGTTGAAAAATGTGCAACAAACTGCAAATAAAATGCTTGTAACGCGACTGCCCAACAAACTAATCTGGTGTCCGTATCATTAAATCTTTCCTGAAACGTCAAAGGATAGTGATCAGAATACACATTTGTCTCTGATGCATTGCTTGCAATGTAAGAATTAAAATATTGGAAAACAAACATGTAATTCAACGAGACTGCACAACGAGGAATGTTGAACTTTGTTTTCCTGATGGTTATTTCATTTCTTTGAAAATTCACCAATTCTCAATTCCGCACTCACTCTCCTGCAGCAAAGAAGCTTCAAAACGGACATGGCTCGCATCGGTGCCAACTGTTTTAATCAAAATTGGTGAAGCTAAAATTGATGCAGTGGTCAACACGGCTTTTTAATTCTCGAATGCCTCCTGGTATTGTTCTGTTCACTGACATGTCGTGTCCTTTTTATAACAAAATCATTCATGTCACTATGTCACTAACGTTTGGAGCAACTATTTTTAAAATCACTTCCTTCTTTGAGGATATCCTTGGGAAGTTCTTGAAGGCCTTCGTCTTCATATTCCTTGTCCTCTGTCTGTATCCAAAGTTGTGCCGAAAAATGCCACTTCTGCCTTCGGAATATCTGTAATTGCCACGTTGATGAATAACTTTGCTTTCCGTAGTCTCGCAAAGAGCTCCACTACATGCTCTTCGTGATATTTCCACGATCCCGAGGTATTCTGTGTGGATCGCACAGCTCGTCAATCGTGCAACAACTCTGTACAAAAATCTTAGGAAATCGCTTGTTCAATTTTTATTCCCAATGGAATTACTTCAAATCGATATTGCCGATTTGGACTGACAAAGGCAGGAACATCTCCTGCTTCCTGTGAAAAAAGTACTTGCACGTAAGTGTGAAGTGAGTCCAAAATTATGATGCAAGTTGCTTTGCCTGCTGTCAGCACAATCTTCCAGTCTTGGAATTGGGAAAGTATCAGTTTTAGTCATAGCCTTGATGTTCCAATAATTTACAAGAAAATTCGAACAACATCAGGTTTTGGAAAGAACGTTATTGACGAACTCCACTCACGTTCATTCGTCTCTCCAATAGAAGTCGAAATCTTTGCCACTGGAAAAGCACAGCAGATCAAACAGCTTCCGAGAAGCAGGATAAGCGACGTTTCAGGCATAAGAATTTCGCGAAGAATACAAATAGGCAGGGAGATGAGAGATCAATAGCGGGTGGGACTGGGTCTGGGGAAAGTAGGTGGGAAGAAAATAGGTGGATGTAGGTGGGGGGTTATTTTGATTGGTCAGTGTGGAGGGTGAAGCGAATATCTGAGAAAGACGTTGGAAAGTTTGGAAATGTCAAGTTGATGGTGAGAAGGTGGAGGGTTGGATGTGGGTGAGATTTTGCGAGTCGAGATTTGGAAACCTGTGAAGTCGATGTTGATGCTGTTGGTTGGAGTGTCTCGAGTCTGAATATGATACAGTCTTCTTCGAGGCTGGCTGGTGGGTTTGTTTTGGATGTGGAGGATCCGGAGGAATTCCATGTTCTTGTGGAAGTGGGGGACGGAGTTGAAATAGTTACACACACTGCAGTGAGATTGGTTGGTATGTGCATCCCAGAGATGTTCCTTGAACTGCTCCGTGATTAAGCGCCCTGTTTCCTCGATGTAGTGGAGACCGTAGCGAGAGCAACGGAAGCCTGATAAGGGTAAGGAAGGACATATGTCTTTGATGGTGGGTTGTGATTGTAGGTGGCGGAAATGACTTTCCAGCACATCTTCTCCAATTCGCATAGCTCAATACTCATATCCCACCTCTCCAAATGCAACAAGAATCGAAGAATCTTTCTCCTCACCATCCTAGGCACGAATCTTCAGTTACTTCACATTACTTTCCGCCAGCTCGACCACCTACAGTCAGGCACCACCACCGAAGACCCATTCACTTCCCACCTCCGTCTGCGGTCCACAGAGATGAATCTCTTCATGACAACCTCGCTCGGTGCACAAGTGGTTAGCACTGCTGCCTCACAGCGCCTGAGACCCGGGTTCAATTCCCGACTCAGGCGACTGACTGTGTGGAGTTTGCACGTTCTCCCCGTGTCTGCGTGGGTTTCCTCCGGGTGCTCCGGTTTCCTCCCACAGTCCAAAGATGTGCGGGTCAGGTGAATTGGCCATGCTAAATTGCCCGTAGTGTTAGGTAAGGGGTATATGTAGGGGTATGGGTGGGTTGCGCTTCGGCGGGTCGATGTGGACTTGTTGGGCTGAAGGGCCTGTTTCCACACTGTAAGTAATCTAATCTAATCTAATCTAAAAAACCCCACAAACTCGTCCTTCCCTCCAGGCACGTTACCTCTCTGCCACAAATGGTGTAAAACTTTCGCCCATATGTTGCCCTCATCAACAAACGCCAACGCCCTGTGGCCAAACACGTCGACTCTTCCTCCCAATTTCCCATGTAAATGCAAGTGCTTGTCTGCTCCACCGCAAGTTTAATTATCTGTTCCTAGAACATATTATCAACACCACACCTCAATCCTTGAGGACATTCTCATTATTCAATTTATTATTAGTCACATCAAAATCCAAAATCATCTGGATTTTTTGCTTACCTCAGAGTGTCAGGAACTAATAAGTGTTTTTCTGATTCAGTAACCCTGCCATGGTATGATTTCAGCATGTTGACATTAGAAACTCGATAAAACATATTCCTAACTCGTATCTGTACCCGATAATGCAATGGACATAATTTCTCCTCAATTTGATAGTGACATCTAAACTCTCAATGGAAGGGATCTCTACCATTGATAATAGCGCAAGTGCTTTGCTCCCCCAGGCAAACAAACGAAGTTTCTGTTTTCGTTTTATCTCCTTCTTACTTCATCAGGTGCTGTGTCATCCTCATGTGTTTTCACACTACTTCATCGATTATGTTTAATCTCTCTCTCACGTCAGATACATGAACCCGCTGTGACGTCTGATTTTGGCTCGATCAAATTTTACTGAATTCATTTTACAGGCCCTCTTACTTCGTATCCGAATACCAGTTCGAATAAAGTGAACTGAATTGTTTCATAGCACGGCGTGGTGGCACAGTGGTTCGCACTGCTGCCTCACAGCGCGAGAGATCCGGGTTCAATTTCCACCTGAGGCAACTATCTGTGTGGAGTTTGCACATTCTTCCTGTGTCTGCGTGGGTTTCCTCCGGGTGCTCCGGTTTCCTCCCACAGTCCAAAAATATGCAGGTGAGGTGACTTGGTCATGCTAAATTGCCCGTAGTGTTAGGTGAAGGTGTAAGTATAAGGGAATGGGTCTGTGTGGGTTGCTCTTCGGAGGGGTGGTGGGTCGAAGTGTCTGTTTCCACACTGTTACGAATCTAAAGGAAAAGTATCAAATATTATATCTGGGATACCTTCATTTGTTTAATCCTGGCAATAAGTCCTGACATGATCTTTGGGGTCCGATGCAACTTTCGAATGCTCGCTGAGATTCAGTATGATGCGAATTTGATATGAAGTGTTTGATTCATACACTATCCATAACCTCATTAAGTAATTTGACAATAAAATAGGACTCGTGCTCGGACTGAATCCCAGTCGGTCGCCCATAACGTGCAAAGAAATCATGCAAACCCTCCACAATTGTTTTGCCCTTTACGTTCTGCAACTGAATTGCCTCCAGAGGTCGGAAGAGGATTCCATTGCGACTAGCAAATACTGCTTCCCATCTTGGGATTCATGATGTGTATTTACATATTCCGTTATATCTCACGTTAAAGGTTCTTCAACAGAATGAATCGCGCAAAGTGCTCCCAGTCTTTATGAATCAGGTCAGACCACACTCAAAACCATTTCAGACTTTGGCCCAGATGATAAGGTTCCACTTGTTTTCACCAGGAGTTAAGTGCATATTCCAGGAGTGGTGCAGCTGGCCCAAACACCCAGTTTTAAACAACAAAGAATTTATCACAGTCGAACTAAAGAAAATAGAATCTCGAATAATATGGCCGATCTGAATATGCAATCGACTCTTTCTCAAATTCGTGATGCTGTTCCAAATACATGCAACATGCCGTAAGCGTTCCCTGGCACAAAGTGTAATATAAAACACAGTTTCTCACAGGAGACAAACGAGAGCAACAGAGGATCAGGATGGAACTGCAGCCTTCGTTCCTCAGTAATTCACTAGTATTCAAAGTTAACACTAGACGAGCACCTGCAAAAAAAAACGCTTGCGAAAACCAAACCAAACAAAACAAAACCTTTAACCGAGAAACATTTACAAGCATATCCGAACGTCTGCCTTTTCAATCCCTCTGAAACAAAAACATAGAAAGAATGACCTTTTTGAAGGAGCAGCATCGTCACAACTCAGAAATTTTAAGTTGAATAGACATGCAGGGAGGAACACAACAGGGAGCGAGGAATGCCAATTGGATTTAATTGCATCTATTTCAATGCAAGAGGACTGACAGGAAATGGAGATGAGCTGAAGGCGTGGATAGTAACGTGGAACTGGGATATTACACCCTTAATCGAAGTATGTCTGAGGGAGAGACAGGTTTAGCAGCTTAATGTGCCAGGATGCAGGTGTTTCGGACGGGACAGAAGCGAGGGGGGAATTGCATTTTGAATTAAGCACCATAGAGTTAATCAGAGAATAAATAACTGAAGGATCCTCAGGTGAGGTTTTGTGGATGGAGCTGAGAAATAAGCAGGTGATGGTGACATTAATATAGGCCTCCAAATAGTAATAGAGAATTAGAAGAAAAAAATGCAGGGTTACTGGGGAGACCCGTAGGAGCAATCGTGATATCTTATGAGGGGATTTTCATTTTCCTAACATGGACTGGGACTGTCATAGCGTTAAAGGCTTCAATGGAATTTGTAAAGTGCCTTCAGTAAAAGTACCTCAAACGGTATACAGAGGTACTTACTTTGGTAGAGGCAAAACTCGAACTGCTTTTAGGAAAATAAATGGCAAGAGAGATGACAGAGGTAACAGTGGGGTAGAACTTTGGGACGAATGATCAGAACTCTCATAATTTTAAAATGACGATGGAAAGGGACAAAATTGATCCAAAGGCTCTTGGTGTAAATTAGGGCAAGAAGTAATTTTGATGGAAATAAACAGGAGCTTGCAGGGGTTTATTGGAGCAGTGTGGTTCCATGGAATAAATCCTACAGATCGATGGTATTATTTTAGAGTGAGACAACTTGTATTCAAGGTCCCTATGCTCCTATGTGGGTAACAAGCAATGCTGTCAGGATTAGAAAACGATAGATATCAAGAGGAATTCAGTATTTGATCAGAAAAAAAGAGGTACGGCTGATGTAATGGCAGCTGGGGTAAAGGAACCTGGAGGTTTCTGGGGATACAGAAGATAACTGAAGAAGAATGTCAGGAGAGCAAAAAAAGGATCATGATATAGGTTTGGCAGAGAAGAATAGGGTGAATCTAAAGAGATTCTTTAAGTGCAGTGAAGAAAAACTATATTTAGAGAAATAGGAATCCCACAAGGACACAATTGAGAGGTATTTTTGGAACTGCAGAAGAGGTCTCAGGTCCTCAATAAGTATTTACCATGTATGCTTATAGTGGAGAAAGACATGATGACGTCGGAACTTCAGCAAGTTAGTGCTGACATCTTGGGGACAGTTCATATCACAGAAGAAAAACTGTTGAGTTTATTAGAATGTATGAAGTTGGAAAAATATTCTGGTTCTAACCAGTCATATCTGAGAGGCAAAACAAGATATTGTGGGCACCATGGATGTTTTTACTTCATCACTGGCCACGGGTGATGTCCCAGAAGACTGGAGGGTAGTGAATGCTGTGCTCTTCTGAAGAAGGCTGCAAACGAAAGACTGATCAGTAAGACGAACATCTAAGTTCGTTACGTTACTTGACAAGGTTCTGAGAGCCGAGGAAAACATGCATTTGTAAATGCAGTACACAGTTTGTTTCGGAGCTATCAGCATACCTTTGTGTGTGGGAGATCGTCCCACATGTTAGAGTACTTTCATGAAGTCATTAGCAATGTTGGGGCGAAGACGTAACCTATATGGATTTCAATAACGCCTTTAATAAGATTCCACATGGTCAGCTGTTCCAAAGGCTAGATCGCATGGAAGCCAGGGGGATTTGGCAAATCGGATGCACACTTGGTTTTTTATTGTTTGGAAGCAGTGGGTAAAAGTGGAAATATGCTTGTCAGAGTGGACGCCCATGTCGTGTGATGTGGCTCAGGTTTCGGTGCTGTACACATTGCTGCTTTTTATCTAGATTAATAATTTAAACAGCAATGTACACGGTATTGTTAGGAAGAATGCAGATGGCATTAAAATAGTCGGCATTGGGGATAGTGAAGAAAGTTATCAGCACTTATATCAGGACCTTGATTAACTGGGCAAATATTCTGAGTAATGGCAAATGGACTTTAATATATATAAGAGTGGGGTCTTTCATTTTCACAACGTCAAGTCAAGGTAAGCTTTTCATGGTGAATATTAGTGCCTTAAGGAGTGTAGTGGAACAAACGAAGTTTATATTTCATGTGCACGGTTCTCTGAAATTGGAGTGACAGGAAGACAGTGCGATGAAACAGCCTTTTGGTAAACTGTCCTTCGTCAGTCAGGGTATTTAGAAAATGAGTTGGGAAGTTATGTTGCTATTGTACATGACGCTGGTGAGGCTGCTCGTGGCATGTTGTGCTCCGTTTTCGTCACCTTGCTATATGAAAGATTATATTAAACTGTAAATAGTGCAGAAGAAATTTGCAATGATGGTGCCAGCACTCAGAGGTCTGTGAGTACGGGGCGATTGCACAATCTAGGAATCGTTTCTTCAGTGCATAGGAGACTGAGGATGGATCTTATCGTACTATATAAGATCGGAAGAGGTACATACACCAGTTGAATTCACTTGGAGATTTTTTTCCCCGAGGATTGGCAAACGAAGACCACAAGACATCCGTTTAAGACAAGAGGAGAAAAGCATAAAACTGGACCTAAGGGGCAACATTTTTACACAGATGGTGGTACACATACGGAATGATCTGCCAGGAGAAGTGGTTGATGTGGTAAATTAACAACATTTAAAAGGGGTTTGGACAAACACAAGGCAAGTGAAAGTTCAGAACGATATGTGCCAATTGCAAAGAAATGGTATTAAAATAGAAGGACAGTTCGTTTACTATGTACTAGTTTGGAATGAAGGGACTATCTTCTTGCTGTCGAATGCATTCGTGGGTGGACAGTGGTGAAATCATAACATTGATCGCTCCAGGTTTTAGAGAGCAGCGTGGGCCATCCATATTCAGTTCCTCTCAGCGTCCAACAATGTTTCTGACGCTGTAATATATTTCTTGATGAGGACTGACACCTGATTCCCTTATCTCCGCACGACTATGTCAATAACGTTCATAAATGATACTGAATTGCCCGGTCCTCACAAAAGTATTCAACTTCGCTCTTATTTTCATTCAAAGAAATTACCACCGGAGTTTTGTTTTTACATGATATTTTAAACTTTCTCCCCTTTGGGCAATAGAGTGAGACATCCAGCAAATTTATTGTATTTCTTGTCATTCGTTTCATCTCGTCCTATCTCACCTGGACCTTGTTCGTTCATTTTTCCATTGAAGTACAATTATCCCCTGTGCATTATTTCTACTTTCCACTTTTGACGTTGGTGCTATCATGATTCTAAAATTGACTACATTGTTAAATTAATTCCATTTCATATTATGGCGTAATCAACCTTTTTCATTTGTCAGCCTCTTGGCCCGTAATTGGTCACAAAGTCGCAGGTACTTTAATTGCTTTATCCTGTTCTAATCCGGCACTTTAAATTACTCCCTAACGCTGTACTTTCTCTCACTGACACAGAGCACTCTGTGCCAGACGGAAATGTCTAGCTTTGAATATAATGCATTGCAACAATCAGAAATATTTGTCCAGACAGTGTCTAGATGAATTTTAAGCTTGCCAAGACGCTAAGGTATAACAGACTTTGTTGGCAAAGAACGCAGTTATATCATTGATTAAACTTGTCTTATATTGATTGATTAGATAGAATGATTTCGTATTAATTAGATTAAAATTAACTGTGAATGAATGATGTGACAATCCTTATATACTTGTCAAACTCATAATTGCGTTGCATGTACCATGTTTTAATTTAAACACTGACAGTAAAGTCATACAATAATAGAGAGTCAGTGAGTCATAGAGTCCGACAATACTAATGCAAGAGCTTAAGCCGAAACTGATGTAAGCCAGCCAAAATGCCCATCTACGGTAACTTCTAACCCTTTCCTATCCATATATTTCGTCAAAAATATTCGAAATATTATTAACATACCTACCTTAAGCATGTCTGCTGGCAGGTCAATCCGTAAGAATACCTCCCTCTGTGATAAAAGTTGCCCCTCAGGTTTTTTTTTCTTTTTAGAGAATCCAGACAGTGTGGAAACAGGATCCTCGGTCCAACAAGTCCACACCAACCCTTCAAATAGCAACCCATCCAGACCCATTCTTACATCATGTTACTTTATATTTACCCAATCAACCCTGAAAAAAAAAACACATGGTCAATTGACCGAACCTGAACATGTTTGGATTGTGGAGGAAAACCCCCGTCAGACAGGGGGAGAATGTGCACACCACACAGAGAAAGTCGACAGAGGTTAGAATCGAATGCGGGTCCCTGGCGCTGTGAGGCAGCAACGCTAAACACTGGGCCACCGTGCTGCACCTTCTGCATTATACTGTTGCTCTCAAATTCTCAATTCCCGACTCTGGGAACAGGAGAGAGTGCATTGACCTTCTGCATGACCTTATACGCTTTTATAAGATCCGCACTCAGGCTCCTACTGTCTGAAGACAAAGTTCTTAGCTTGTCCAATCTGTCCCAACAACTCAGATCCTTTAGACCTGGCCGCATTCTTGCAAATTTCGCCTGCATTTGTTCCAGTTTAAAAACATCTTTGCTATTGTTAGGTTGCCAAAACTGAACGCTTTACTCCAAATGTGTCCTCATCAACGTCCTATTTAACTGCAACATAACTTCCCAATTTGTATATTCAGTACGCTGGCTGATGAAAACCAGTGTGCAAAAGAGTTCTTCATTGCTCTGTTCAGCAGTTCGTCCACTTCCAGAGAATCATGCATTTGAACCCCAAGGTCCCTTTGTTGTACTCCACTCCTTAAGGACCGAACATTCGCCTTTAAATTTCTAAATTGATTTCAATTTCCAAAATGCGAGGCATTACACTTATTGCATTGAACTCTATTTCACAGTCAATTTCTTTAGCAAGTTGAGGTCATTCTGCAAGTTTTGAGTACTTTCCTCAATCTCTACGATACTGTCGATTGTAATATTATCGTCAAACTTACTAATCGTACCTTGTATGTTTTCGTCCAAAACATTGATATAGGTAACAAATAGCAAGCTGCTCAGCACAGAACGGTAAGCCTCAAGATTACTGTAGGCAATTTTATTTGCTGTATCTGAGGAAGGAGAACTGACATTGGATGGAGCCCCAATAAGTTTTACCAGTTTGATTCCGGGTATGGAGGGATTTTCTAATGAAGAAAGCATGAAGAGTTTGGAGTATCCTTGTTACAATAAAGAACAGTGACATGAGGCAGATTTAAATTTGTAGAAATCTTAGCGACCTTGATTGGACAGATACAGAAGTATTGTTTACCTTTCTAGAAGTATGTAAGACAACATGGCATAAGTTTAGAATAAGAGAGCGTCCATTTATGATATAGATGAGGGAGATTTTTGTTTTTTTTCTCGAAGTGTAGTTGATGTGCAAACTTCTGTACGATAGAAACGTGCAGACAGATTGTTAATCATCAAGGGAATCAAAACTTACGGGAAAAGGCATGAAAAATTTATTCAGCTTGATCAGATCAACTGTGACATCATTGAATGGCTGAGTAAATTTGATGAGATGACAACTGATTTTGCAACTTAAGATCACATAGTTCAATCGTAATATTCTTCCTTTGCGAAAACATTTGCGGCATCGAAAATGGATTGTGCTCAAATTTTCTTCAGTTGTCTAAATGACACTGATGTAATCAGATTCCTCTCAGAATTCTGGGTCTTAGTTCTACGATCACCCGTTCTCCAGGTGATTTACACAGGGGAGCATCATCTTTTTCATGGGAATTTTATACTGGAAATGAACTTAGTTCAGTGTAAATTGCAATGCTACAATTAACTGGAAAGTTAACTTCAATAAATACACCAGCTCGAAATAAATTGAACTCTTCAAATAGGCATGGAAATTCATAATACCTGCCTTGAACATGATGACCGTAAGCCTGACACGACACCACGTTAACGGCAAGATGGTATGAGACCATCACAACACTAGAAAATTATTATCACATTTTCATTTTTGTCAATGAGATTCTGTGGATAATTACCCACTTTCCTTTTGCACTACCTTTCAGCCTCCAGATGAATTTACTGATTGGTGCAAGAATTCAAAAACTGATGCATGATTCCAATGTACTCCCAAATGGAATGTTGTTAGTTTGAAGTTGGAAGCTGCCAACTAACTGTCTCACACGATTTTGACAGGAAAGTTTTCAGTAAAAAATTGTTTCAAAAAAGTGAAACTGTCCAAGATATTAAAGAAAAGCAACAGGAAGGATTTTCTCTGGTTTTCCGTTTCTAGTCCACCATGATTCTCGCTCATTCTCTGCCTCTCGAGGCTCCCACGTACTTTACTGGCCAATCGAATGATTATGACAGTCAGAGCATTGAACAGTAAAATGAAACTCTGTGATTAACAACGTGTGAATGCTCAGATAGTCAGGTCGTTTGTTCACCATGAAGATTTGTCTGAAAAAATATAGTCAGATTACATTATTCAGCGATTCATATGCAAAATACAGACAATAAAATACAAAACAGCGGATGTTACAGATCCCTACAACATTTGGCACCGTTAATTTAACATTTTTGCTCAGTTTCTGAAAAGAAATGGCGAAAAATCGATCAAACGTAAAATAAACTATAAACCGCACACAACTACATAATGATACAGAATTGGTCACATCAGAGACACTATAATATAGTGTAAGGTTTGAAACCAACATCAGCAATCCAGTTCAATATTAGGCAAGTAATACTTACCAGAACATCTGTGAATGCCTCAGAGAACAGATACTGACTGATGTATCTGGGAAGTCAACATGCTTCCCGGCTCAGAAGTACAATGATCACCAAGTTTGTCGTAAAGCAACCGAAGTCAGGGCATCATTGAAAAAATTGAAAATAAGTTTTGTGTCTGCATTACAGGAATAGAAATGTTGCAGATCTGTTGTTGAATGGATTGATTCATTCTGCAGGATTTGAAAAGCACTTTCAGCTTTATATGCCATGCCAAGTATACATATCTTTCACATTCTCTTTTCTTTGCTGTGTTTAACGTATTATTAAATGGAAGCTGTAACAATGACATCATTACACAAGATAATAAAATCAATTGGAATGTAATACCAACTATCAGAAATTAGTTGTAACAAAAGAATTAAAATATTTTGCTCCATTTTTAAAATCGCAGTAATTAACAAAAGTGATGTCGCTCATTGAAATATCTTATAATTATACAATCCCTGGAAGTACAGCGGTGATTGAAATAAAGTTGACAGCAAACATTTGCTGATTTCTCAAGAAAATAGTCACTGATAACAAAACCTTCCTATTTTCGCACGTGTTGACTCGCCTGGCATATTCAGCAACGATTGTAATCACAGGAAATGGCAGATAATGATGTCTGAAATGTACTTGGACCTCAGTTCTTGTCATCCATTATCATTAATCACCTTAAACAGATACAAGTGTAAAAAAACACCGTTCATGTGCAGGAGCTGGCAACATAGCTGTTACCTCAGATAATGCAGACCTGACTGAAGGCAAGAAGTGACGTAAACCATTCTAGGGTAAGGAACAAAAGAAAAATCTGACCAGTGCATGATCGCTGTGATGAACAAAACGAGAGTGGAGTTCAAACAACATGAGATGGCACTGGATTGTGTCTGTGATTTTAAGTAAATACGTATTTTTCTTGATTATTTTCCATTTTGCTGATATTTCATCTCATCATTAGACGTTGATTGATTTCTCTTCAATAATCGTACTCTTCAAAGCTATTTGAAATCTCTTAATATCTATAAGTTTTTAATTCGTGTGAAGTAATCTTTGCCAAGCAAATGTGAAGGTGAAACGTCTCTTTCCTTTTATTAAGATTCTGTTGTCATTAGTGAGGCGCAATATTATTGTCAATACCATATAATATGTACGTCAAGACAGAGTTAATAATGTGATCACTCCCCTCAATCAGCAACCCCTCCGCCATCCCATATATTCAAATCCAGTAAGGCAAAGTAACTATATTTTATTTCGCTGACGAATGATAAGTTACCTGCAGTGATAGTTATAATAACGCATTATAATTATATTATCATTTTAATAACAGTGTGAAACATCAGCAACAACAGAACTATCAGTAATACACCACAAATATAGTTGTTTCCTGATAATTATGTATAAGTATATTTGTGGCAATAAAGTGGGATAATGATATGTGCATCGTAAGATGTTGGTGGTTAAAATGAAAATGTGAAATTCAATAACTAATTCCACGGACTGATTTCGATGGAGAAAAGACACAACTTTTGTTTCTGCTTTCCAGTATCTGTAATTCTTTCATTTCTTTTATTTAAAATGGTGAATCCCTTTGTCCAGTAAGCCTACAGATTGTAGTTCCATGTTTAGAAACTCAGCCCCTGTCAGATAGTCACAAATATATCCAGTACGAAATTTGGACGGACCATGTTTTGCTACAGAATGTTAGAATGCACAACTCGTTTGGTCAATTGATAAGAATTTCCGCTGCTAAATTCTCTTGCACAGCTGAATCACTGTAAAATTCGAGTAAACTTCTCTGTACACTCACTAAATTCTTCACATGCTAATGTGTGCCACCTGTAATTGTGCACATTACTCCAGTTGATTTCAAATCATTGGTTTGCAAAGATTAAAATGATGTCCCAGTTCTTGTACTCAGTTCAACTATTTATATGCCATAATATTTTTCAAAATGCCTTAACAACTAATCTTTCTTCCTTCCCAGATTTGTGAACTACTGTCTGGTTTCGTATGGTTTATAACATTGTTCCATTTATATTTTTTTTCTATGTTGTTCCACTCAATATATGTTACTTCATATTTTCCATACAAATTGCATCAGCAGTGGTCTGCTATTTCAGCTCACCCTCTACGTTCTCTTGATGAATGATGTAATTCTACTCCGTATTTATGATGTTCGTAAGATTAGTATCATCTACACTTTTTAAAATCTTGCTTCTTATAGCATGTCCGGATATTTATCGCGAGAAAACCAGTGTTCCTAATTTCACTCCCGCAAAGCGAACGAACTGCATTATTATCACGAGGAAGAATGGAATGGAGGAATGAGCGGAGAGAGTTGCAACATAGAGAGTAAGATGAAACCCGTTTCGAGAAAATGAGTTGGCCAAATGGGGCAATGGGCCTGTATCTATACCGTCAGTTCTGCCTGATTTCAAGATAATTAGAATGATTCAAGCTTGTCAGTGGCTTGTTTCCGTATCCTGATATACCTGTAATAAAAGTGTAGTACTTAGAATACTTAAATTTTCACTTAGATCACTTCACAATAAAAGAAGTCAAGCAAATAATCTTGGAAAATGGCTATTTTAAATAAGTTATAATAAACTCCATGGCCAAATCCTAAGTTTACACTTGCCTGTGGAAGTTAATTTTATATATCTCAACAGACAACCTGTGCAGTATGTTGAAGCTCATGCAGTTCTAAAATCTGAGGTTGCCTGAATATAATTCTGGTTGGCATAATACTAGTCTAAACATTGCATTACTTCCACAGCTGCAGAATACAGTCCGGCTTTCATTCACATTGTAAATGTTGAATTATGGAGGTTTTTTGAGCATTAATGTTTACAAAAGAGGATTTTCACTTTCTGTATCATCGAGCATGGGGAGACTGGAAATTCTTCCAGTAGGAAAAGAATGAAGTCTCATCAGATATCACTTGCTCAAACATCATCATGTAGCAAATTAAACCTATCAGTTCTGACTTGTACAACATAACTTTTTCCCGACGCCTTGCAGAAGGAAGCATTACTGCCTCAGAACGCCAGGGACACGCGGGTTCCACTACACCTTCAGATGACTTACCTGTATGGAGATTGCATATTTTCCTTCTGTCTGCATGGGTTTCCTCCGGCTGCTCCCGTTTCCACCCACAGTCCAAAGATGTGCAGGCCAGGTGTATTGGTTATGTCAAATTGTCCATGGTCTAAGGTGAATTATTCAGAAGGAAATGTGTTGGTGTGAACTGGTTGGGTTCGAAAGGCCTGTTTCCACATTGTAGGTGATCTCATCTTAACTCGAGAAATTAAGACATTTATGAGAAGAATTCAATTCTGAACATTGAAAGCATATCTGCTTGAAAATAAAAGAAAAATGGAAATACGTGCACAGAAGAAATAAAGCAACAAAATATTAAGGTTATAACGTATACATTATCTCTTGGATAGCGAGAAAAGGCGATTGGGTACATCTGGTAGTGATGCAAGAAAATTATAATTCTATCAATAAGTAACTCACTACTGTACTTTGAATGGAAAGCTTATAGCCACAAGGATGGAGTGGTCAATGTTAAAAAAAAAAGTTACACATCTATCACAAGCTTTAAGGAAGTTCTGCACAACTTGGCAAGACTGCCATATTTAAATCTGATGTCAGACTCAAAGTCTTTAATTAACAGGTTAGCGTGTTTTTAACAGGAAATGAATTCAATCAAACGGAAAGAACAACGAAAGTGTCAGGTTCATTTTTTTCCCACTCTAACTGAACTCGCAATTTTTGAAGAGATTTCACCGTTCTCTGAAACAAAGTATCCTAGGTGCACTGTACTTTCATTTCGGTTTTCCACAAGCTGATTCGTAGTTGGAACCGAGATTAAAATGACTGAAGTGAGTTTTGTACATTATGAGAATCTCAATTCTGAAGCGTGGGTGCAATGCAAGAAAGAAAAACTGTCTCATAAACTGAGGGTGGACTGGGTTCCTGTTGTGCTGTGATAGTTGTTGTTTCGTGGTTCAGATTGTCTGCGACATTTTAAATCTATCTGTGTGATTCAATTTCTAAAGAACAAGATTTTGAAATGCAGCTTTGGTACAGTTTATTATGCGAGACATGTTTTTATGTGGTCGCTCATGCAGCACTGTGTTTCTAACGTTTCACAATCGCTTTGTGTTTGAACAACTTCTGCTTTGAAGAAGAATTGAAATATTTTACAAATTAAGTAAATTCAATCAGTAGGATTGACAAATATCAACAATCTGCTTTACTTTAAGTGCTCGTCACATCCATGGAGAAGGCGTTTCGAATACTATGAGATATTAGAATCTGAGGGCACAGCATCAGGTGGAAAGGACAATCCTATTGAACGAGATGAAGTGCAATGTCTTCAGCCAGATGGTGGTGATTCTGTGGAGCTCATTGCTGTAGACGACTGTGAACACCACGTCAGTGAGTATATTTATGACAGAAATGGAGAAGTTCTTGATTGGAGAATGCGTCAATATTTACAGCAGAAGATAGAATGCAGGAGAATGGGGTTCAGGAACATATCAGTCATGAACGAATGGTGAAAGCAACGCGATGAGCCGACTGGCCTAATTATGCTCCTGTATCTTATGATAGGTTGTTATCGGTAACTTCAGTCTGCACATTGTTCCACCAAATCAAATCAGTACTCATACAATAGAGGGGACATTCCTTGAGTGTTGATGAGCTGGCATTTAAATCGGTACACTAAGGACCCAAATGGAAGAAGGCCACCGTCGACTGCATACTATGCAATGGCTAGGAGAGTGTTACGTTAGTGGTGTGCACGACAGATTTGTGATGTAGAGTGACACCAACAGCCTGATCTCGTCCGTATACCGTCTGAGTTCAACATGAAGGTCCCACCTATCAACCTCGCCCTAACCTGAGGCACAGTGACCCACATGTGAAAGCACCATCAGTCATCTCTCTCTTTCTCTCTCTCTCTCATGAGACAGCAGTCCTATAATCTTCTGGGACTATGGCAACTTTAATTTCGAAATATTTATATGCTATGAGTTTGGGAATTTATGGCAATCTAACTCTATGATGCCAGGAGTGGGAGAGTGCAGAAATCTGAATGATGGTGAGTGACTGAGTTGATGCTGGGGCTGAGGTTCAAGATCTAAATGTACAAAATTATGATGGCGTGAAACGCAAGCACGCTCCAATGATTTGGGGAACATCAGTTGAAGGGATAACAAGCATTTAAACAAGCTTGTTTGCAGGAATCTGCGACTTTTGTTCTTTCCTGCCGGACACGAAATAAGACGGGAAGGGAGGCCCTGCTATGGCTCACAATTGATCTTGTGGATAGAAATCCATTCAAGGAAGATGGATAGCAAATCACTTAAAGAAGCAGCAGACTGGAAGATTGGTAGCAGTTCAAGATTCATCAAAAGCTGTCTAAGGGATTACTTAAGTGGGAAGATTAAAATCTAAGGGAAACTTTGGGTGGAACATACAAACTTAATGTTAAAGCTACTAACGGCATATAAAGAGAAAGAAAACAATGAAAATAGATCCCTCACTGTGAAACAGGGAAAGACATAACGTAGAATAAGGAAATGTCACATCAATTAATTAGATTTCTTGTTTCGATCATCCCAAAGGATGACACAAATAATGCCCCTAAAATCTTTTGGAAAACCTGATAGGGGGAACTGACAGAAATCAGTAGTGCAGGCAAATGGAGTTGATGAAACTGCTGGGATTAAAATCCAAAACGTTAATACTCCTCAATGAACACAACAATGATTTCATTGAAGAACATTTGTTTTTAGCCCCATTTATATCACAATCAGATAAATAAATAGTAATGTCTTAATGTCAAAGAATTTAAAAAAAACAAGAAATTAGCCGTTGATCGGGGCCTTTTTCAGTTAAGAAGCCTGACGCTGCCTGCATGTGAAATCGGGGACGCGGACCCTCATGTTTTGGGGCGAAAGCCCAATGCTGACCAACCATGAAACCTTATTACCGTTGTTACTCTTTCATTTACAAAGTTCTTAGTCACTCGAATGATTACAGATTACTGATGGGATAAATCTTCTCGGTGTTGCTGGTTTTAAATTAAGCAGGACAGGTTATCCCGTGTTGTAATAGATTGGGGGGCTCGGGTCCATGATCTGAACTGGCTGAGACAGATTTGAAGAGGTCTGGGGGTTCGAAAAATCCCAGGAGATTTAAACCCTTGCAGGTTAGTGTCCTAGGTCTGTAAATAAAATGCAGGTGAGAAAATTTGCTGAATTTTGGTGACTTGTCGTTGAATAAATTAAAAGTGAGCGATAGTTCTCTGAAATTTACTAAGTAGGTTGTGGGACATCAAGATCATTCTTGAAATTTCTATGAAAATTTAGGAAGGAACAATTAGCAAACAAGTCAAATTTGGGTTTAACCAAGGGCAAAAGCAATTTTGAATTTGGAAAGGGGTGACTCAAAAACGTGGGTGTGACAGAGAAACAGGCAAGTGCAGACAAGTTAGAAAATCGTAAATTACAATTAGCAAAATAGAGTCAGACTATACAAAAATGGATAAAAAGGAAAAGAGAGTAGAAGAAAGAGAAGGACAGATATGAGAGAGAGAGAAGAGAGAGAGAGAAAAAAGAGAGAGGATGTTTTGGTTGAGCAAAGAGAGAGAGAAGAAAGGGAAAGAGGAAGAGAGAAAATTTGCACTTAAGAAGTAGCAACTAAATCAGCAAATCAACTTATCCGGATAGAGATTGAAAGAGAAGTCTTTATGGGTAATGCTAGTCCAGACTAAATTGGTAGGCAGAGCCAGTGAGGTATTTGCAACACTGTCAGATGAGGTTTCACGAGATTATGAAGTGGTTAAGCAGGACATTTGAAGTGCTTATGAACTGGTACCAGAAGCATATAGACAACTGTCCAGCAACACAAGGAGGATCCAGGTCAGGCTTATGTTGAATTTGAAAGAATTCAACATAGTCACTTTGTTCGATGGGTACGTACTTTGAAACTTGGTAGGACATCTGACGCTGTCAGAGAGATCATTCTGCTGGACTAGTTTGAACGCTCACTTCATGAAATGGTAAGATATCACGTCGAGGAACAAAAAGTAAACGAAGGGAGAATGGCAGCAGAATTTTCAGATGAGTACATACTCATGGATAAAACAAGCTTCCGCCCAGAATTATTTCCTGTTTTGGGTAGAAGTTTGGAGAAGGGGGCAAAAAGACCAAGAGGAGAGAGTACTGGTCAGGTTTTACAACAGAATGAAAAAAAAGAAGCCCAAGAGGGTGGACAGGACTTGGAAGGCCTCGGGTTTTTTCACGTAATGGAGCAGGATACAGAAAATTACAGTGCTCATGGTTTCAGAAGGGAACTGTGAAAAGGTTCTTACACTGCCAGAGGTGGGACTTGCAAAGACACAATACTGGTCATTAAAGAATGTGCTGTGAGAAAAGATGTGATGCAAGAATCTGAGCCAGTGGCATTGGTGAAGTTAGTCAAGGAAGCATTAGAAAAAGCTGAGGAGGTGCAGGAGAGTGCACAGCTTACGCAGGGTTTGCTTATCGAGTTAGTACCTGATCTCGACCAAGAATCCGCCTCTGTCCGTAGCGTTTACTCAGAATGAACAGGCGGAAAAGCGCAAGAATTGTAAGTTTAAGAGGTACAGGATCGAACCAGCTGGTGATAGTAAGGCAAGAGCGAAAATGCACTCTCCTGATCTGTAACCGGGAGTGTCATAATTTGTCGGATAGATGGATGGAAATGTAACGTCCCCCTATGTAATATCAGGTTGGAGTACATTGGGGAAGCTACAGTAGGAGTAACTGATAGAATGTCAGTTCCAGGAATTCACTTTGTTGTTGGGAATGATTTCGGAGGATCCAAGTTGGGAGTGACAATACTTGTTGTGAAAAAGCCCAAGGAACAACAAGAAACTGAGGATTTGAACCAGAAATATCCTGATTGGTGATGCCGGTGTTGTATTGGGAGTACAAAGTGAAAAATCACGAAACACCAAGTTTAGTCCAGCAGGTTTAATTGGAAGCTGATGTGCTTCCAATTAAACCTGTTGGAGTATAACCTGGTGTTGTGTGACTTTTAACAGAAATATCCTGGTATTTTCCCAGACTGTGTGACAACCAGATCCCACGATCATAAATCACAACATCAGGTGGAAATTAAAGGTAAAGAGAATGGAGTTGAGTTTCAATTAACGGATACCCTGCTTGATGTCATAGTGCAGGAGAAACCTGAACACGCACGGGGCCAGACATAAATGTTTTGCCCTAAAAGGCTAAGAAACGTGAACAGTAAGACAAGACGATAAAAGATATGTGACTGGATGCATTCTCTGAAAAGGAGGCAAAGAATATATTGGAGTGTTCTTACCTGAAAGATAGAATCATGAGTCGGAAACGGAGACCACGGAAGGTTAGTGCAGAGGCAAAATAGGACGAAGTGCAAAGGATTGTGTTGTCAGTACCATTCAGACAGCAAGTCTGATGGGTCGAACGTAAACTACCTATAAGAGGTCACCGAGGGATAAGAGATAATCAGGCTAAGGTACAAAAAATATTTTAATGATATAGCGGCCAAGCCAGGATGTGGTTAGATTTTGCTGTACGTGTCACACATGCCAAGTGGTAGGTAAAACACAGGTGGTAATACAACCAGCACCTTTGTTGTCAATTCCTGCATGGGAAGAACCTTTTACGCATGTCATCATTGACTGTGTCGGTCCCCTCCCGAGAACGAAACGTGCGAATCAGTATATGTTAACCACAAAAGATGTTTCTACTAGATTTCCGGAGGCAATTTCATCAAGGAGTATCAAGGCAAAAGGAGTGATAGAGGAGTTAGTTGCTTTTTTGCTGTGGTATGGGCAATCCAAAGAGATTCAGTCGGACCAACACTGCTACGTTGTTTAAGGTGTTTATGGATTGGCTAGATATACAGCACTTTACATCCAGTGCGTATCATCGTGAATTCCAGGGAGTAATCAAAAGATGGTATCAGACCTTGAAGACCATGTTAACGGAAGAGTGTGTGGATTACCCGAATGATTTGGATAAAGTTAACCCATTCACATTTGTTTACCATCATAAGTGCCCCAAACGAATCTACTCTGTTCACATCGCTTGAGTCACTGTTTGTTCATGAAGTGAAAGGCTTTTGAAATTAATTAAAGAAAAAAATTAAAGGATCAATATCAGAAATCTCACAACACGATTATTCATTGGAGGTTATGGAGAGATTAAATAGTGATAGTGAGTTTGTTAACCAGAATCTGAAAACGGCATTGTGTGGAATAAAGCAGCTGGCAGATAAAATCTCTGAGATTCCGACGTTTTCTCCAGGTGATGTTACCAATGACAGGAGACCAGGATCAAAGCCAGGTTTCGTGGTCCCCGTCAAAGCGAGGAAAATTTGAGTCAGGTGAACTAATTGGTAATGTTGCCAGACAGAAAGAAGGGATCGGGTATGTCATGTGAACACGTTGAATCCAAGAGAGAAATAATGGAGAAAAAGGGGTTCGTTATTGGCACTCAGAGTGTGGAAGGAAATCCGAATGATATAGATTTTGAGGTGCCCAAATAAGTGAAGACGTCGTTGAGGAGTTGGAAAAGTTATTAAGCTATCTATCTCAAGAGAATAGAACGAAGTTGGAAGATTTGCTACTGGAGTATAAGAACGTACGTAAGAATCAGATAGGGAGGTCGAACGATATCTTATATGCAGTAAACATAGGGAATATTGCTCCGAGAAAAGAAGACGTAATTGTCTCAAAACCGGACAGATCCAGGTGGAGGCCATACTCGACAAGATCATCATCGAGTCAAGCCAGATTGAGTGGACTTTGCTGATCATCTTAGTTCCAAATCCGGAAGGGACTCAATGGTTCTCGTGTGTTATCGGATGTCAACACTTTTACATAATCGGGCTCATATCCACTTCCTCGATTGGAGGACCGGATCGGGAAATTCGGACAAGACAATCACACCACCAACTTCGACTTAATGCGTGGTTACTGACAATTACCTTTGTCAGAGACGTCGAAAAAATGGGCTACATCGGTTCGACGTGGTGCCATTTGGAATGAAGAATGCGCCCGCCACGTTCCAAAAACTCATGAACAGAATTTTGGCTGGGTAAACAAACTGTGTAGTCTACTTGGACGCTGTAGTCACCTTTAGTAAATAAGATCATAAGATCATAAGGAATGGGAGTGGAAGTAAGGCCATTCGGCCCATCGAGCCCACTCCTCCATTTAATCATGGCTGATGGGCATTTGAACTCCACTTAACCGCAATCTCGCCGTAGCCCTTAATTCCTTGTGACAGCAAGAATTTGTCAATCTCTGCCTTAAACACATTTGGCGTAGCGGCCCCCACTGCACTCTGCGACAATGAATTCCACAGGCCCACCTCTCTCTGGCTGAAGAAATGTCTCCGCATTTCTGTTCTGAATTTAACCTCTCTAATTCTAAGGCTGTGTCCACCAGTCCTAGTCTCCTCGCCTGAAGGAAACAATTTCCTAGCCTCAACCCTTTCCCAGGCATGTACTATCTTGAAAGTTTCTATTAGATCTCCCTTAATCTTCTAAACTCCAATGAATGCAACCCCACGATCCTCAGCCATTCCTCGTATGTTAGAACTACCATTCCAGGGATCATCCGTGTGAATCTCTGCTGGACACGCTCCAGTGCCAGTATGACGTTCCTAAGGTGAGGGGACCAAAAGTGGACACAGTACACCAAATGGGGCCTAACCAGAGCTTTATAAAGTTTCAGTAGTACAATGGTGCTTTTATATTCCAACACTCTTGAGATAAATGACAACATTGCATTCACTTTCTTAATTACAGATTCAACCCGCATGTTTACCTTCAGAGAATCCGCGACTAGCACACCCAGATCCCTTTTTACTTTGGCTTTATGAATTTCATCACAGTTTAGAAAGTCGTCCATGCTTGTATTCTTTTTTCCAAAGTGCAAGACCTCGCATTTGCTCACATTGAATTCCATCTGCCATTTCCTGGACCACTCTCCCAAGCTGTCTAGATCGTTCTTTAGCCTCCCACTTCCTCATTACTACCTGCCTATCCACATAACTTCGTACCATCGGCAAACTTCACTTGAATACCCCGAGTCCCTTCATCCAGATCAGTAATATATAACATAACAGCTACGGCCCCAACACTGAACCCTGCGGGACACTGCTTGTCACTGGATGTCAGTCCGAAAAAGAACCTCTTATCTCAATTCTCTGCCTTCTGTCAGGCAGCCATTCCTCAATGCACCTCGAACACCATGGGCCCTAACCTTACTCAGCAGCCTCCCGTGTGGCACCTTATCAAAGACCTTTTGGAAGTCTAGATGGACCACATCCACTGGGTTTCCCTGGTCTAAAACTGGAAAGATCACATGGTACAGGTGGCTGAGCTCTTTGAAAGACGATGAGAGGCAAACCTGGAGATAAAATTAAATAGAATGGAATTCATGAAAGCAGAGGTGAATTTCCTTGGCACATAACATCAGTCATGGAATGTTTACCCCAAGGATCGTGAAGGCGAACGCTGTTGAGGAATTTCCATGACCAACATCAAAGAAAGAAGTGTTCGATTCTTTTGACTCAGTGGATTCTATTGGAAGATTTTTGCAAACTTCAGCAGTATAGTGGCACATTCAATCGAATTGCTAAAGAAGAACACAACATTGATTTGGACAGAAACAGTCAAGGAGGCATTCTACCATTTGAAATGGATATTAACCAACAAAACAGTTTTAGCTGCACGAGGTTTATCAAGACATTTTCATGTCGTCATCGATACTCGTGACATTGGAGTTGGAGTTGTCCAGCGACAGGAAAATTAAGATCGGATTCAAATACCAAATTGTTACTTTCTGAAGAAGATCAACATCCACCATAGGAAATACTCCACAAACGAAAAGCAGCTATTGAGTTTGGTACTGGTTGTAAATCATTTCAATGTGTATATCACGAGCTATGTTTTGGAGACTGTTGTGTGCACTGATCACCATCCACTTTCATTCTTAGAACTTTTTAAAGATCAGAATATGGGACTATTTGATTGGAGTGTTCTGTTGCAGACGTTTAACTGGATGATGACTTGCTGCGAAATACAGGTCATGTATAATAGCAGGCACCATTCATCATGGAGCCGGTACAGATTGCAGTAGATAACGTGCTTGAAAAAGCAAGAACTTCCCCCAAAGATAATGTGCACTTACCAGAGTACCTGAAAACAAAATGATCACGAGACAGGGTCATTAACTCTGTTTCTCTCCCTCTCGCCGCAGATCTATCAGACCCGCTGAATTTCTCCACTTTTTTTTACCTTCACTTCAGATATTTAGCTGTTCTCGTACTGCTTTGAATTGGCGAAGGAGTGGTTGTGCATTTCAAGAAATAAGGACGCTCCGTCAAGCTCAGATGCCCTGCAAGGGCAGTGGGAATTATTGAAGCAGGAGCTTTTGAACAGTCTCCAATCAGACTGTTAGTGAACGTGACAACTTCAAAGAGAACACATCCATGGAATCTCCACAGAATCATGAAGGGGTTCTGAAACTACCATCTTCCCTTGCCATGTTTCAACAACTTGCATCGAATACGTACTAATATGTGCCCGACAACCCGGTCCATCTGGTCTAGCCCAAATGCCCCCCCTGCTTGGAAATGCCAACAAGAAGCCTAATTGTCAGGCGAGGTTGATCGGAACACCACCATGGCACTCCACTGGATATGTGGTCTGGCACGTCACACTCTCATTCCCCCAAACCAGTGAATGACTGCCCTTGGCAAAACCGTCATCATTTCAATGGCGCCTGATTAAGATTGCCGTGCTATCTCCGCATATTGAAGGATTGGATAATCTTTCTCCCACAAAAAAGACACAGTTATCCAACATAGCCACTTTCTGATTTAAAAATAGAAACGTTGATAGTTCTGAGAAAGGGTGGCTGGATCCTAAGTGTTGACTCTGCCTCTCTCGTGCGCGCACAAGTCTTTCTTCCTCTCTGCACAGATGTGATGAATGATCTCAGCCGTTTCAGATTCCCTGCATCCAGCCTTCTAATTTTCTACCCAATCACCTCCTGGCTCACTCAAAATTACAGACTGGGCCCCTTCCCCATCTGCCTGGGCATGGGTTGGCTCAGAACTTGGATGCCTGTATTACTCTCAATTGTTGGCTCCAGTAGGCAAAGAACAATGTCGACAAAGGGCAGAGGAGCAGGTATTCACGGCCAAGTGAAAGAGATAGAGGTTGGGGTGGGGAGAGCCTTGGTGCTGAGTGAACTCCCAGTGTAACTGAGATTTTTATACCCAAGAGACGATTGCCATGACCAGCGCTGACCCCTTCCTGCTGCCCTCTTCATTTTCAATGTATAACACATGATATCGGAGAACCAAGCAAACGACCATCTCGTGCATTATTGAGGAGAAGCTGCGAATGGAGAACAAAAGATCAACTTGCTGTGGATCCAAGATCCCAGCTCCAACCAGCAAATCTGAAGGCAGGAACCCGGGGCCAAAGCTGGGAAGGATTCAGATATTCAGCTCTATCCTAAAACAATTACGTCATTCAGGCAGATTGTTATTTATCACCCTTCAGCATCCTGAACCTCAGGGTTATTTTCTGGAGACTTTTTGGGAGGCACTCAGAAACGGAGACAATTTTGCAATCATGCACCCTCCCCCACACCTCCTCGTGCTTCCTGCAGAACGACTGAAATCCAGTTTTCAGCACCAACATTTATTACTTGAATCAATTTGAGTAAATCTATGGGGATGGGAGGATGGGAGGGTGGTGGAGATGTCAGTCAAAGATTCTCCGACACGGGATCAAATCCAAACCCAGCCCTTTGAATGGAATGTGAAACTAGTTAAGACATCTGGAAAACGAACTGAACCTAAGTGATGATGATTATTGAACTAATCAATTGGTGTAAAAACCGAATCAGAGTCACTCAGGTCTCCTGCGGAAAGGTAATCTGCTGTCTTTACCTGGTCGGGCCGATATGTGCCTCCAGACGTACGATTCTGGGTGGAGGGCTGATGTTTCTCTTAATCCAGCGATATGTGTCTGTAGAATTCCTTTCCCTAGACAGGAGTTAGGAACATAAACAACTCGAAAAACATTGTGATGGAGATCCATACCACAGAAAAAGACCGGACAGCCCATCAATTCTGTACCAAGCACCTCGCTCTTCCAATACGCATTTCCCCAGCCATTGGCCCAGAGCCTTGGTATGGCGAGTGCCCATGTCAATCAATCTTCCATTTTTTAAGGACTGGCGTACATGCATAACAGTCAATGCCACCCTGACTCTCTCACACTGACTAATACATTTCACTATGACACCCGAAAACTCACTCTGTCAGCATAATCCCATCACACTCACTCATTCACCATCACCCCCCCCCCCCCACCCGGCAACGTCACATTCGAAGTTATGATGAACCCTTCACTCTCACACCAACACTATTAACCTGACATCCACACACTGACTCTGTCACTGTCAATCTGACTCTCTCAGCCACATCCCGTTACCCTTACCATTCACACTCACTCCATCAAAATCAGTGGAATCTACTTACACTCACTGCGTCAGCATTATCCTGATCTCACACACTCACTCCGTAACTTCAACCTGCCCCGACTCATGCTCACGTCTGACACCCACACACTCACACCATCGCCCTGAGCCCCATACACTCACTCCATCCAAGGGAACCTGACCCACTCCCACACACCACGTCACTGTCACCCTCACTCTCTGACATTCACGTTATCACCGGTCTCCTGCACGCTCTGCTCTCAATCCTCCAATATCTCACTCACTGACTTGAACATTTCTGAACAGTCACCTGCGAACCCCTCCACAGCGAATCCCCTTGAAATAGTATTTGACTCCATTCCCAATTGATTCCCCAAATAACAGACATTATGTCTCTCCCAATCCGTTCCCCGTGTCATAGATTGTTATCCCAGCCCCGCTCTTCATCCCTTCGCAGAGACTAACGTGGTCCCTTCCCCACATTTGTCCTCTCGTAACTGTCAGTTTTCTCACATACCACACCGTATTTCGTTGCAATGGCAATTGAGCCAAGCCCCGTGTTGCTACCTTACCAACGCCTTCACACCACATTCTCCTCCCTTCGCAATGGTAGGCGAGAGAATGGAGGTGTAAATGTTTGGAGTGAAGGGTATTCGAAGGTACAGAGTGCAAGATAGCGACAGAGTGAAAGAGGATGGGGAATGGAGGGACGGTGAAATCGAGACTGTGAGTGGGAGAGCTACATGGTGAAAATGGGAGAGAGATGACAATGGAGAGAGAAGAAGGGAGAGAGATGAATTGTATCGAGGCTGAGTCAGAGAGGGTGACCCAGCAGTAAAAGCAAAGGCAGTCGACTTATACCGTACTCCTGAGCTCATGCCCAGTCGCCTCCCCTTCCCTGAGGACCAGAACTTGGGGCTGAGTCTGTCTGTCTCCCGGTCAGCTCGTTCAACACAAAAACAAACAACACTATAGATCACATTGCTGCTTGGAACTTCTTAATGAACATTTTTATTGCATCCAAATTGAAGATACAGATACAGTCAGTGGTATGGTGCCTTTTATGACTGGTCCCTGAGTTTGGAGAAACACTGAAATGTGCCCCATAACGCACATTGGACAACCCAGCATCTGTTACAATTGCGACTGGCTGTTTCATTGCTGAGACTTTGAACTGAAAAAAAATGAGGAAAATTATTAATGAGTGAATTTGATTGATTGATGAAATTGGTTAAAGGGATGTTTCAGCACATTCTTCAGCTGCTGTCTGAACTTAGTCTGGGTCATGGCATAAATCGCGGTGTTTGTGCAGCAACCAAGGAGCTGCAGCATGAAGCCCAATTCCTGCACAAACTTCGGTAGATGCAAACTTGTATCCACAATATACATCATCCGTCTCCATATAGAATACACCATTAATGTTGACCATAAAAGGATGAAATTGCCCGAGATCACAAATAGTAAAATAATGGATTTTTTTCGATTTCTCATTTCTGTGTCACACTGAGCGTCCCCATTGTTGTGGCATCTGAGTCTTCTGCGGGCTCTGCTAGTCACTAAAATGTGTCTGACAGTGAAAACGTTAAGCAGCAGAATCAGGAGAAATTGGAGACCAGGTGTTAAAATGTGCTGGAGGAACTCGATTGCGACCCAGACACGGGATGATCGAACATCGAATGTTACGAGACAAAACCAGGGATCATTCAACCACCAATAACGAGGAGTCAGCATAAAATACCAGAAAATGTTCTTTAAGCAGCTCAACACAGTCACTGTTCCCAGAACCACAGCCGCCATTTTCACACTGCAGTATTTACTTTTCATCTTCTGGCAACAAATGGCCACAAATCGATCAAAGGTGAAAGTGACGGTGAACCAGACAGAATAGTCCGTGGCTGTATAAAGCAGAATGGCATGGATATTACATGTGTGAATAGAATCCAGGAAAGAAAACTGTTCCTGATAAACAATGGGAATGTGTCTCAATATCAGGTCGAGAATAATGACCAGGAGATCCGCCACTGCCATGGCCCCCAGGTAACGACCGACACATGGAGACAATCCACAATCTTTACGAAACAGGATGTAGATCGTCACTACGTTCACTGTCAGGAAGGAAAACAAACAAATTATACATCACCCGTGGAGGCAAAGTTACCAGTTTGATTGAGGACCTAGTGAGATTTGTCAATGTGATACGGTTTTCAGAGATTTATTACATAATTGGAAATGCAATGACAAATGGCAAGATGTGAATTACTTTTAAAATTATGACATGAAACACAAGAAATCCTCCTTCACCAAACACACAGACAGCCATAAGGCCAGATGGTTTCTGCAATGCTCACACACAGTCGATCACTATCGGGCAGACACCAATCACATCTTTCCATTTCAGAATATGGGTGGAGAAAGCGTTGCTGTCCGAAAGGAAACCTTCCCATTTCCTTTAAGACAAACGGAGAAGGATTATTTTTGCCTTCTGTTCGAAATTGCGATCCATCCTCTTGTCGTAAAGCAACGTAAATGCAGAGAGAACACATTCAAACATTTTGGTGCCTGAGGGGACTACAAAACAGTGTACGCATCGACCTGGAAAACTGCCCTTCCCTCTGTGTGTATTTTCTTGTTCAGTTCACTAACTTATGGACATTCACATATAATGTCAGGGATAGCATGTTCCAGGAAACGGGTTCAGAATGTTGTGTTCTAGGACTGCATGCAGTTTTCCATGGACTCTCAGTTACAAATGCTACCGAGAATGTCGGGCATATACTGTTTTGGGGAATATCAGGGATAGTATATTCCCTGGAATGTCAGATAGAGAATGCTCCGGGGAATGTTGTGTACAGAGAGATATCGAGAACGTCAGGTACAAAATGTTGGGCAGAATGTCGTGTAACAAACGATCCTGGGCAGTCGGGTATGGCTTTTTGCAGAGAATATTAGTTTCAGAATGTGCTGGCACTGGTCAGCGATAGGATTTTCGCGGAAGATCGGGTGTAACACGTTCTGGGCACAGAACGTTCGGACATTGTTCCAGTTCAGATTTCTCTCGTGGTTAGCTTTAAGGACTACCTGTAGAATTTCAACGTAGGGAACTATTCTGCCCTACCTCCATTGTTATTTTTGTTTTTATTAATCTGAATTATATCAATCTGCGGTTTCTTATTTCTGACAAGTTCAGAACTAATTTTAATTTAGTAATGCAGAAGTTCTTCTGTGCACTTTGCAGAACCATTTTGTCCTACCTCCCAGAAACTGATATCCTGCCATTTTGTGCTGCCGCTAAGAGGCCCACATCCTCATATGGAATCACTAAAAGAGGAGGTTAATCCAAACGAATGCCTTTCAAGGATTCCAAACGTCAATATCCTCTTTGCTGTTCACCTGGTCACATTTCTCATTGTTATAAACACATGGGGGTGAGCCTTCAGACTGCAAAACGAGCATGTTCTGGGGCGAGCCTACATCACGAAGGGACCTCACATGTTTCGTAATTTAACACACTTAACAATAGGAATGCCTGCAAACAGACAGAGGAGAATGATTCTGATATATACAGTAAAATTGATAAGCCAATTGGACCATGAGCACAATCCACAGTTTCCCCAAATGGTCCCTTCATCAAGGAAAACCTGGATCGCGTTTTGTATCCTGGTCATATTATCAGTTCGGTCGGGGACGCCCATAATGCATTTGTCTTGGACAATTGTGCAGACGCCACCTTCTTGTGATGCTATATATTCTAAGGTGTACCGAATCTGCATCGAGTAAAGATGCAGGTCTGATCATCCCAGTGTAATCTGATCCAGAGCCTTATTTGTCTTATTTCTTAGAATGGTCAGGCTGCAGATGAGGTAATTGCGGTTCTTTTGACTTTCTACCCCTGCCAAACCTCCCAGGCGCAAGGTACTCAGGATTCCCCAGCCTACCAAGTGCCCTGAATTGATCCCAAGTCCATTGGGATACTTCTACTTGGAGCAAACGTCGGCTGAGACCGACCACAGAGTCCAGCTTAGATCAAGGTTCCGTCAACTTGTCCACTGGCCAGGTCAAGGTACTGTTATGGGAACAAGAGTTCCAACAGCAACCTTATGGGGAACATCTTCGCCACCAAAGACAAGAAAATTGGCAGCTTTACCTTGCCTGAAGAAATAATAGCCCTTTTTTATGCATATGAGAGAGGGTTTGTTACTATATAGTTATTGAAAGGTTTCAGCAAAGGTTCTGGTCAGGCCTACAGCAGTAAAGGGCCGATATTTTGCAAGATGTGTCGTTTGAAAACCGTAAGAAAGATGCAAAGTGATTATTGAGTGCCCGCACTGTTTGATGGGCAATTATTTGATCTCCAAAGAACAGACACAAACATTCAAACAATAAAAACAAATATTCATTCCAAAACCAAACAACCATAAGTTACATTTTCTACAGGCTGGAGGGAAACAAACTGCTCTCTCTCTCTCTATCTCTTAGAACGACACACACCTACGCATATTCGACAACAATCTCCTCCTTTATCATTCAACTGTGGACACGTTTTTAATGCCGTATTGCTAGTCTTCGATGAAGGAATTTATATATACACACACACACATACACATACACACACACATCTCCTCGCAATGCACAACTTCTTCCTTATAGGCCTATTAGTCCAATTGACCAGTGACCCATCAGACCTCCGTTTTGGAATAAGAACCACCTTTTTCTCTTACCTCAATTTAGACACTACGCATACTTCCAAAACTTATCAACTTTGAAGACTTTTTTTCTTAAACATTTTTCTCAACTAATTCTCAAATTAATGTATAATTCTAAAAACAGTATTTAATGTCAAAACTTGTTAAAATGTAAATTTCTGTTACCACTGCTTTGTCAGGTTGTATCAGGACCAAAGTCAGTGAAGGGTTGCGCTCACATTAAAATAAGTGAGAGGAAAACTAAACGGAGGAGAAAATACTCACGTCTGGGTGGCCAATTACACTTCACCTAATTGTGGTCGCCTCAAGGCACTTACGCCGCTGTTGAGGATCTGTCCGTAACAATTTGAGTCAAGGCACCAAATGATGATCTATGATGATATATCAGTCTCTTCACGATCGGTCACTTAACTCAGCTGTAAACGCCTCTTTGTCCAACATGCAGACAATCGTTTTTTGTAAGTTACAGTACTGGGTTGGCAGCATCTGATTCGCACAAAAGTACGAAGTGTTCTTGGCAATCCAAAGAATCCAACAAACTTACAGTGTTTGTATAAGATTTATATACATTTCTCGTCATCAGACATGGATCATGATTGCACAGTTAGAACCAATGAATAATTATAGTTCCTTCATGGGTAGGAATTTGAACCAATGATATTGATTAAGGAGTAATTGTTTATGTCACATTTCCAAAGCTTGCAAAATGTGATTTAGCATTTCCTTGTCTTGCAGCTTGCAAACGTGGTTATTTATTTACACAGCTTTAAGGACAAATTGTGGGGTTTCCATATAGGGAACCATTCTGTCCTACCTCCGTTGTTACTTCTGTTTTATTTGTCGGAATTATATCAGACTACGCTTTCTTGTTTCTGACTGGTTCAGATCAATTTTAATTTAGCAATGCAGAAGTTCTTTTGTGCACTTTGCAGATGCCATTTTGTCCTACTTCCCAAAGGCCTTGCCCTGCCATTTTGTGCTACCTCCCAGAGGCCCATATCTTCATCTGTAGTGGGGCTTCCATTCTGGTTCAAGGAAGGAATTCAGTCATTGTTTGACAATAAATAATTTGTAATCTACCTTAGGCAGGGTGGTGTTTTTCCAACAGGTTATCACTATCGTCTGTGTAGGTACAAGTGCCTTCCACATTGGGTGGCAATGAATGACCAGCAACCAGATCTTACGCATTAATGTTCAGTCCATGTCTAGTCCAGGAAGCACATATATAGGCAGAGAGTGCCAGAAGCACAACGTACAAGTTACTTATGTTTATGACATCTGTTATTCTACCTAAATTCTCAATCTGCATCCTGGACCAGGCACTGACTGAAGTCGTTGACATTTGGGCAGTCTGCTGCAGCACCTTGCGTCTCACAGTGAACCTTCTGAAACCATATCTAATAACTGTCAACTTCACATTCGCTAATATCAACATGAAATTTCACATTGTGTAGATAGCCACAGATTAATACATGTGTTACCCAACAGAATAAACCTGAAGAACAGCGGAGCAAAACGCAAAACATGAATCACTTTCACAACTGAACGTGTTGGAAAGTATTTGGTGTAGGTCAGCACATACATATTGGATGGACACTCAGTTGAATGTAACAATATGCACCACAACTGGAATTGTTGGTCTAACGCATCTTCCCAGTTTCCTGATATTACACACCTCACTCACTCACACGTTCACCACTTGATGTCAATCCGCAAGTTGTGTGAAAAAGTCTATGCTTCACGTCAACTTGTTTACTCCATAACGCCTGTTCAACGAAATGATTGACTTTCAGTGTTATATACGGTGGTGTCTTCTTTAATTAATACGATTTCGAATATCCTGTGAATCAAGGGATGGAAAACATGGGAAGGCACCAGTGCATTCCTAATGAAGGTCTTACGCCTGAAACGTTGGTTCTCTTGATGCACGGATGATTAGATTAGACTTACAGTGTGGAAACAGGCCCTTCGGCCCAACAAGTCCACACCGACCCGCCGAAGCGCAACCCACCCATACCCCTACATTTACCCCTTACCTAACACTACGGGCAACTTAGCTTAGCCAATTCACCTGACCCCGCACATCTTTGTGACTGTGGGAGGAAACCGGAGCACCCGGAGGAAACCCACGCAGACATGGGGAGAACGTGCAAACTCCACACAGTCAGTCTGTGAATTGAACCCGGGTCTACAGGCGCTGTGAGGCAGCAGTGCTAACCACTGTGCCACCGTGCCGCCCAGGATGATGCCTGACCTATTGTGCATTTTCAGCGCCACACGTTTCGAATTTGCATCTGCAGTTTTCACCTTCTCCATGAGTGAGGGCTGTCCTCTCTGCTCAATGAGAAAGGAATTAATCATGAAAAACTCCTTGGACGGGGATTGTCTGCTCAGTTTTGGAATGTTGCATTTGATAAATACTTGCATTTTCATAGAACTTACAATTAAACAAATATTCATTCAGTAACAGAGTTGCATTTTTGTTTCATAGATTGGGCAGCCTGATAACAAACAGTGCATGACTGAAAGAGTCGAGGTACAAAGTTTTACGGTTGTTGCATTCCAGGCTGAATGTTATTTACCTTCATGCTAGGAATATTATCGGACAGATACGTGATAAGAGAATGAGTTGACATGTGGATGCATGACGTTTTTGTCAACATACTGACTTAATCGAGGGAAGTCGGAACTGGTGACTCAATATTTTGTAGTCCGTTAACTATAAGCAGGACAGGAGAGGTGGAAAAGAGGCGGTGGTGTTGCATTATTAATTATGGAGTGAGTTTATTGCAGTAAAGACGGATGATATCTTGGGAAAGTCTTCAAACGTGTCTTTGTGAGTGAAGGTTAAGATTAAAAGAATGAAAGACAGACCACTTGGGATACATTATAGTGCCGGAGAAAGTGAGGACTGCAAATGCTGGAGACCAGAGCTGAAAAAATGTGTTGCTGGAAAAGCGCAGCAGGTCAGGAAGCATCCAAGGACTTGGAGAATCGACGTTTCTGACATATGCCCTGAAGAAGGGCTTATGCCCGAAACGTCGATTTTCCTGCTCCTTGGATGCTGCCTGACCTGCTGCGCTTTTCCAGCAACACATTTTTCAGTTCATATATTATAGAGCCCCAGGTAAAATATAATACAGAAACAGATGGATAACCAAGTCACTGTCCACATTACAAAAATTGGATAATTATATTCACGGATTTCATTTCCCAGCATTTATTAGGTCAGGAAGAATTTTTTTTAAGAGAGGACAGATGGACCTAAATTTATTCCAGGCAGCTTCTTATATTATCATTTGGAAGATGCAACAATTTAGTCAGGGTTTCTCGGCAGATTTGGAGAGCATTCCCAGGCCAGTGAGCATAACGTCATATATTTTGCGTTTATTCAGTGAGAGAGAAAAAAAAATCTGAGATTAAAGTTTTCTGGAATGCGGGCCATCGTCTATTCAAAGTAAGGCAGGATCTGAACAAAATGCAGTTACTTTTATGTAAAACAGTAGCAGAAGAGAGTCGGTGTGCGGGGTGGAGTTGAGAGTAGGGGGAGGCCCCAGGCACAAAAGTGAATTGATGAAATTGTCAACTCAACATGTTACACTGAACATAAAATTTAGGGAAACATGGCAATACAACCCTGGCTGTCTGCTGATATTCAGAACGGTTCGACACCGGAAAGAGAACATTAAACCAGATACAAAGTGAGCATTCCAATGCAATTACTCGAATAGTAATGAAGTTGCCGTGCTAAACATAAGAAAGCTAGATGAAGTGCTACAAGACGGCATGATAAAGCATGAGCGGGTGAGGTTAACAAAACTCGCAAGATATTCCATCAGTTTTTAAGTGCAAGAAAATAAGGAACAAATGATTGGCATTTGGAACCAAGGAGGCAACTTGAACATGGAGCAGGAGAACTTGTAAAAGAGGACTTCATATCGGTCTTAATATTGGAGAATATTGCCGTGTGCGGCATGGTGGCAAACACTGCTGCCTCACAGTGCTAGAGACCCGGGTCCAATTCCCGACTCAGGCGACTGACCTTGCGGAGTTTGCACATTCTCCCCGTGTCTGCGTGGGTTTCTTCCGGTTTCCTCCCACATTGGCCATGCTGAATTGACTGTAGTAGGGGAATGGTGGGTGGCACTTCGGTAGGTCGGTGTCGACTTGTTGGGCAGAAGGGCCTGTTTCTGCACTGTAAATAATCTAATCGAAAGTCACTGGAATTAGAGACAGTGATCATTTGAAACTTAGCAGTTTTATACAGAGGGCAAGGAATAATCAAATCCTCATATATAGATGAGTTTTACTTTACGCTGATGTGTATGAAGAAGAGAATTACATTCTCTGAACAGTTTTTTTTCTATTTATTATTAACCTGGCCAGGTGTTAGAGTTCATAGCATCTGGCGCAGGTTCAACTTTCACACAGAGTACCATAAGTAAGCCACGGAATTATAGACCACCAGGTCTTACATCATTGGGAGGGAAACATTTTTATAATATGTTGAAGATTGTTTTTTTTTTCTGGATCATTAAATAAGTTCAAGTCGGAGGTACATATCTATTTCAAACAAGTGTTACGGAGCAAATGTAGGTAAGTGGAATGGAGAATTATCAGAACAAATTGAATTGCAAGGCAGACTCACTGAGCGGACAGAATAATGTTGCTCTCCAGTCTTGCGGTATTCGTTTCTCTAATACCATTGTATCCATAGGAGTGTCAATATCTGCCCGGCTGGGATACAATCAATGGATTCAAGGAATGCATGAACGCAATGCAAAACAGTGGGAAGGACCAGCAGAGGAGTGTGTCAACACGGATTGGCTCTCTAGTGAAGATTTTTATCAATACAGTCGCCACTACCCGAAGCAAAACCTTAGCAATACTCACTTCCAGTCCAAGTAGTCACTTGCATTAAAGAGCAGGTCCTCGTGAACCTGGTTTCAGGAAGAGCTGAGCACCCAAATGTTACATCACTGATGTGTCTTTCTCCTTTCGTTATTAAAGCAAAAAGCGAGATGTGCTGATGCAAATTTGCTGGTAGCAGTGTAATCAGGAAGGGTCTTACCAGAGAGGCTTTGGAGAGCATCAGCTCAGCGGAAAGTACATGGAAGCATACATAAAGTCGTTTTAAATTGTCTCTTTTGTCTTCTCACTGTTGAGATGTCATTTAGGGCAACAGCATATTTTTTCTGCAGTTTGTGGGAGCTCGGGGTAAAAGTCCATCATCCTTGATGATGACGCATGTGAAAGTGAACCCCGTTCAGCTCATAGGAGACCGAGTTAGGGTACTGCTTCTTGAGCTGAATGCACTCAGAATCACTAAGATGCTGAGAACTTCATAGCTAAGAGATCGAGTGAGGTGGTCACACCTAAGTACCTACCTTAGCCAT